>NC_079435.1:27144569-27299569 GCF_903798145.1 Danio aesculapii | reverse complement strand
AAAATAGAAAAGAGGCCCGCTGTAGAGAACACGATTTTTTGCCACTTGACGAAAAGAGAAGTGTGATGGGGAAGGTTCACGCAAGAGCAGAAAATCTATATTTCTACATGTATAAGATAATGATGTGTTTAATTGGGTTTCGTTTGCTGAAACGGAGCACTGGCTGTGCACCGTCTCAACACTGAATGCGTGTAAAATTTCTGAAGTGTATTTTTGGAGCTGTTGTGTTCAGAGAAAGAGAGAGATAAGACATCTTTCCTGTAAATCAAATACACTCTTGACAACTGAAGTATGCTTACTTTTAAGCACTTGATTTATATTCACACTGATTGTTTTCCACTTTTTTTCTCCCTTACACCACCTGACAGCTTTTCAGATTGTCAGAACAAAAAAAAAAAAATAGGAATAAAAAATGCTAAGATATAAACATTTAAGAAATAGTTCACCCAAAAATGAAAAAAACTGCTCTCCCTTGTGATTCAAAAGCAAAAAGCATAAAAGAAGATATTCTGAAGAATGTTAAATGTCAAATAGACTTAAAATAAATAAAATAGACTTATATTCATCTTAAGGATGTCTAAAAGATTGTGTGCTACAATTTACATTTGGAAGATATACAGTGCTCAGCATATATAAGTACACCCCTCACAAATCTATCTTTTAATTTGATATTTTTAATAGGAAGCCATATTTGTGCATATGCATTAGATTAGATTAGTTAGTACTGAAGCCAAATTTGGAGCTTATCTAACAAAATAACTTACAATAACAGTCCAAAATTAATAAACCCAAATGTACCTGTTATGGAAAAATATGAAATACAATTTTTAAAAAAAGTGAAAAGAAATAGTTGATATTTTGTAGGCTTTAATTTATTTTTGCTATATTTTGCTTGAATTTAATTGTATAATCTTTCTATTTCTGAATATGTTTGGTGTCCAAAATATTATTTTAATAAATATATCTGTTTAAAAATCTGTTTTGTTTAAATGCACCAAAATACATAGCCTATAATCACTGAGAAATGGATACAAATATTTATTTTCAAAATGGCGTGTACTCAATTATGCTGAGCACTGTAAACATCCAAAGTTTACAGATTGTCACTTCCGCCTATAATGGATCAACTATTTTTTGACATCGTCTCATACTTCAGTTTCTAATAAAATCTTCTAACCAATCAAATGCTCTCTAGTATCTGACATGTCCCACCCCCTTCAAGATGCTTCTCATGTGCCTTTATTTGATGTGCTTGATGTCAACCACTCTTACCGGCAGGGCTGTGATTAAAAAAACTAAAACTATTGCCTATTTTTTTAAATAGGGGAGGGGCTAGATGTCCCTTGTCTTCATGTTTCAGTTTAGATTACATCAAAAATAATAAAAACTGCACATTTCAAAGCACTTCACCAAACCTTTAAGGGTGGTTTATATGACACAAATATTATAAATATCTCATATCCTTGTAGAATCACAATTATTCTACGTATTCTTAGGGGCCATTTTCTAAGAATATAAAAAAAAATAATGATGCTTCATGTACTCTTGACAATGCTGCAAAATAAACAGTTTACTCGCACGTGACTTCTTTTAGCTCTTTTGGGGCGTGTAGAAACTTTGCCGTGTGAAAGCGAACTGCACCAAGAACAAAGATAACCAGTGTAACAATTTTAATCCCTGTTTCAGAACAAGAGAATCGATCCACAAGTGTGAAAGCACCCTCAAACAACTCCCCTTATCATGTAAACCACACCATCTAGGGACCTATTTCTTTATGAAAGAGATATCTTTACATTCTAATTGGCTAAGCCACATGTAAATTAGTTGTAAAATAGCCAGTTTAAGCAAATATCTAAGAAACCTAATTTAAAGGAGTATAAACTATGGCTTTGTTCACAAGACAACAATGTTTTTCTTTTTTCTTTTTTGCGGAATCTAAAAGTTTCTAAAACGCATCATTTCAAGAAATGTCCATCCACGTGGAAACGGGAAAACTGTTAAAAAGGTGTAAAATATATGCCACACAGACAGAGCCACGTGATACGCTAAATTCACTGAAGAATGCAATGAGCATAAACTCTTACTTCAGTGTGCTGAGTACAGACATAAACACAAGATGATGGTGAATGCACGTCTAAAAATATATGCCGCTTGTAACTGTTAATGTCCTTTCGCTGGTCATCTTGTTGATACACCATTAGCAGGTTTTGTTGTAATGGTGTTAATAAACTTAGCAGTGCCTGCAGCACAAGCACATCTTTGTAATGTTGTTGTTCTTACCTGTTGTTACATGTGCAAGGCTCTTCCTTCTTCTGGTTACATGGTACAGTGATGTCAACGTGTCCAATGCATTGCTTTATTCAAATCCACACGGCCATGGACATTTTTTCCATTCTGTAATCTGCTATCCAAAATGTTTGTTTCAGGGCACCCACAATGCAGGAGTCATGGTGACAGAAAGGTCTAAACTATATTAAACGTCTACTTATTGATCTAAATCTGTTGTCATGTAAATATGGCCTATAGTTTTAAAAAGGGGCAAACTCAGAATTGCTAGATGTAAAATTTTAATTCTGTGTTTTTATAATTATAGTCTTAATTCAGACTTTTGTTGTGTGTTTTATGATAATGGATATGAAAAATAGAAGTGTAAATTATGCAATTGAAATAAGTATACAGGGGTTGGACAATGAAACTGAAATGCCTGGTTTTAGATCACAATTATATATTAGTATGGCATAGGGACTCCTTTTGCGGCCAATACAGCATCACTTCATCTTGAGAATGACAGATACAAGTCCTGCACAGTGGCCAGAGGGATTTTGAGCTTTTCTTTTTGCAGAATAGTGGCCAGGTCAATACGTGATGCTGGTGGAGGAAAACTTTTCCTGACTCACTCCTCCAAACCCCCAAGCACCCCACAGTGGCTCAATAATTTTTAAACCGGAATCCAATAATAATAATAATAATAATAATAATAATAATAATAATAAATTTTATTTGTAATGCACTTTTCTTAAACTCTAAGCGCTACAGAACAATAGAACAACAATAAAAACATAAAGTACCAAAAATACACAAATAGTTGAAAATGACAAAAAAAAATTACAGAAATCCTCATAGATTAAAAGCAATACTAAAAAGATGAGTCTTAAGCAATGTCTTAAAACAGTCTAGAGAACTGGCATTCCTTTTTTTTTGGCATTCCTGATGGTTGTAGATAAAGCATTCCATAATTTAGGCGCGTGGTAGGAGAATACCCTACCTTCTATAGTGTTGAGTCTGCAACGAGGCTTGAACAAAGTGAGATCCGATGCAGACCGTAAACAGCGAGAAGAAGAAACAGTCACCAAACCACAGATATAACCAGGAGCAGAACCACCAACTGCTTTATGTGTTAAAATCAAGGTTTTAAAATAAATGCGTGACTTGACCGGCAGCCAGTGTAGCTGTTAAAATACAGGGGCAATGTGATAGCATGACGATCTGTATGTCAGCACACGTGCAGCTGAGTTTTGAATGTGCTGTAATGTCCCGAAAGAACTAGCTGGTAGACCCCCAAAAAGTGAATTACAACAATCTAATCAAGATGTGATGAAAGAATGGACAAGCCTCTCAGCATTAGGTGAAGAAAGAAAGGGTCGAATGCGTGCGATGTTCCGTAGGTGAAAGAAAGCTGTTTTTTGTTAAATGTTTAAAATGGGATTTTAAGCTAAGTTGAGGGTCAAGAAGTACGCCAAGATTGTGCACCTTCGAAGAAGGTGACAATAGAGAGCCATCAACTGAAAGCTTAAATTAGAAAGAGTGCTGATAAATAGAATCTCAGTTTTGGAACTGTTTAATTTGAAATAATTTTGTTGCATCCAAGCTTTAATCTCCACCAAACAGGCATTAAGTGTCAATGTTGAAGCAGATAAATTAGGAGTGGTACTAATATAGATCTGTGTGTCGTCAGCTTAGCAGTGATAACCAATACCAATTTTTTTGCAAGATTTGTCCAAGAGGGAGCATATGAATGCTAAATAAGAGTGGGCCAAGTACTGACCCCTGGGAGACACCATGGCACAAAGGGATCCCACCCCTAAACTCAACCCTCATTGGAAACTTATAACGAATTATCAATGTGAATAGGCCACGTTAAGCATGACTTTGAAAATTGTAATACCAAAGCCATACATGTCCTTGTAAACTACCATAACCAGTACACATAAACAGACACATGTAACTAAAATAAAGCAATCTTGCTCACTTTTAGCCATGCTGACACATCAACCACTGTATGTATGAGAAAAAATCGTTACTGTATATAACATTTAAATGTTGCACCTATCCCTGTAAAATGACTCTGAGCCTCTTTATACGGCAGCTTTTGCTCCATTTCTCCTTAAGCACATAGTTCCGCATGGCCCAATCCCAACAGCTTTAAGCTTTTCTCATACTCTTTGTGCTGTATCGATTCCTCTTACTATAGAGAAACCTTCTGCTCTTGCAGTTTAATCCACATTCCGGCAGACGAAAGAGATCTAAAATAGAGAAAAACAGTGCTCAACCCCAATTGCCTGGCCTCAAAGAGAACCGTTTGAAGTGTAGAATTTGGCACTGGAGTTAGAGAAGATCGGCTGTCCTGTGTAATTGATTCGTCTGGAGGTCATAGTCCAACTGACCGTCTACATATCAATCTCACCAACTGTGCAGCCACATTTTTAGATCTTCAGATAGGAATGCGAGCCAATACATTTGCAATTAGAAAGATAGTTGGAATAATTAACCATGGCAGTTGAAAAGCACCATGTGTGTAAACATGAGACCCCTAAGTCACATGTGGAAGTAGATGATTTAGAGTTGACGTAATAATTTTAAGCTGAATTATATGATTATTTAATCAATCAATATTTTTTTTGCAGTTGCTTACATTTATCATTTATCAATTCATGACAATTTGCATTTGTATAATGTTATTATTATTATCAGTATTATTTATTAAATGCACATTTATATTTGTTTTAATAAAGACAAGTTTAGATTTGTCCATCTGTTAGATTTTGGAGATGTATGCATCACCACATGGGGCATAAAAAAGGATGTGTTTTTGGATATAACTTTTGGTGTTTGGTGCTTTTGGTGTATATTTGGTGTAAATTTTGGTGTATATAGTTTTTGGTGTTTTTCACAACACTCCGTTATTATTGTTCATTTATTTGTTTGCTGGATATTAGAACTGAATTCAGTAAAATTTTTGAAACAAATCTTTGCTCTTAACAAACAAATTAAATATGTAGGCTAATGGATGTCTTCAGAGTGCGTACAGCATTGTTTCCTTATCCACAGAATAAGCAAGTAAAGTAAAGAGTAAAAGCAAAGAGAAAGTAAAGAGGCCAAATGGAGGAGGCTCATTCTTTATCCTCGCTGCAGATGGTCTTAACTGTTTTTAAGCTAGTAAAGTATTCAGTTTTTCCACTTACAAAGTCCATGATGTAAATAGCAAATGTGCCACGGCGCGAAGCAACTGACTCTCATAGAGTCTCTGATTTCTTTTAATGCATGTTATTCTCAAAACACATCCATTGCTCATTAAGAGAATAAAAACAACGCTGTTAGACCATGCGCCAGGGTGCAAACCACATTTTTCCGTCCTTAAAACAGCAAAAGTTGATTTGGACACACCCTTAATGCTTTTGCGCACTGCGCTTTAGACTTTGCGCCTAAATCGTTAAAATAGAGCCATAGAACTACCACGTAACTTCTACCTACCTTAAGCATGTTCAGAAGTAAAATTTTTGTGCAATGGTTAGCATCTTCTTCTGCCTTTTGGGTGCAAACTTAGGTGCCTTTGACAGAGCAAAACGTTTCGGCAACATTGTGGGGAGAAAACTTGCAAAAATAAAGAACAGCACTTCAGAGTCACACTGCTAGCGCTCAATGATTTATGTAAATTTGGCAAGCTGAACACATCCTGTACTGTACAGGTGACGTGGCACAGAGGAGATTGATTGACGATGGTCTACAGCCAGTCAGGATGCAGGACACATAACACAATGCGCTGTAGAAAAAAAGCATTTCAAATTGCACTAAAAAATCCTGAAACAGCGAGGCTGCATAAAGTGAACCACGTTGTAGCGAGCGACCACTGTATATTTAATTTTAATGTTGCTATATGATTCAAATTACAAAACATAAATGAGTTATATGACCATAACAGTCAATTGACAGCATGCCACTACTTTTTCCCGTGCCTCTGTTACCTATAGCATTTTTTTGCCAACAAAAACATAACTTTTTCTGATAGCAAAAACATAAATTTCTAAAATAAAGATTGCTGGACAAAGTGAGGTATGCACCTTCAGGTGGTCTCCCAGATAGCATACGAATGTGGGCCACTTTGGGCAGTTATGCTGCACTGGTGGTATTCCTTCTGCCCAGACAAAACGAATGTGAGCCTGGAGTGGCCCACCTGTACAATGGCAAAGGGGGGCCAAAGATTCAAATTATTTATGGGCCCTTTAAGGCAAAGACTTGGCAAAATGTAATCTGAAGGTAAACCTAATATGGCCCATGATAAATTTTGCCCAAATTATGGAGAACAAATGTGGGCCACAGTTGGCAAAAATGTGGTCTAGTCATTTAGGGGTAATCTGGGTCTAAACCTAAAGTGGCTCACACATGTACGAGCAAATGTAGCCCAGTTATCCTAAAACAAATGTGGGCCACTTTTAGCAAATATTTGGCACAGTTAGCTCTGGCTAATGTGGCTGTGAGCCTAAAGCGGCCCAGAGAAGATATGGCAAATGTGGCCCAGTTATCTTAAAACATATTTGGACCACATAGACTAAAGTCACCATGATGGAGAAAAATGTTTGCTTTAGTTGGGCTCATAGCCCTGAACCTCTTAATATAACTTTTCTTTTGGGCTGCTGTAACTTTTAAGAACTTTGCTTGAAAAGTTTATTCATTACAGCAAACAAGGCAAGTAAAAAAATAAAAAATAAAAATAAAATTAAGTGAGACACAACCTGTGATGAAATAATATAAGTCACTGATGTTAACCAATGTTCAATCCATTATCAGAAGTAATGTAATAACATGCTTGCACATGCCACAGATCTATGAAGGTTTATAAGTTAAAAAAAATTCTATGGTTCAACTCCTGCTCACAGAGACATCAATAATCAGCATATGAATCTTAACAATGGTGACAATTAACAAAATGAACAAAACTCACAAACATCACAAAAAGGATACCAAAAGTGACAAAATCAATAACGTCAACATAAACAGCAGAATCAAAAGCAAATAATGAAAACTGTAGCATTAATAAGCTATATAATGTATTCATACTGCAATGCATTTTGGGATTTTTGTACTTTGCCACACCCAGCAAGTGTAAGGTGTAGGCCAGATCTGGGCCAGAATAAAAGCAAACTGTGGCCCAGAATAGAGTCACTTCTGGTTCAATTGGTTGAATTGTGGCTGATATGTGGTATTGCATTGGCTTAATTGTGTCCCATATCTGGAAAACAGGAGCAGACCGCCCAAATGCCATCATTCCATGCGGTATGTGGGCCAGATGTAAGTGTCTGGTGTGGGCCAGATCTGGGCCAGAATAAAAGCAAACTGTGGCCCAGAATAGAGTCACTTTTGGTTCAATTGGTTGAATTGTGGCTGATATGTGGTATTGCATTGGCTTAATTGTGTCCCATATCTGGAAAACAGGAGCAGACTGCCCAATTGCCATTATTCAATGCTGTATGTGGGCCGGATTTAAGTGTCTGGTGTGGGCCGGATTTAAGCCACGTGAATTTTGCTAGCTGGGCTAGTAACTCACAATTATAGAATGTATTACAAAAAAAGATTGTATTTTCAGGGTAATGTCTTTATAAAATATGACAACAAACAGTACATTGGATAAGTATTAAAAATGTTCTCTCACTGCAACTGTAAAAATGCATGGTATATATTGGTTAATTAAAAAAAAAATAGATAAAGAAACGTGAAGAAAAATATCTCGGACATGACAACAGCTCACTACTAATACTCCACCTGGCTCCATCATTCATTTGCATTGCCTTTGAAAAGTGTTTTTATCATTGCCTTGTACTATACTGTAATTATGCACTAATGGAACTGCTGCTGTGTTGTAATGTAATTAGGGAATTTATGCAGAGGTAAGGGGTGTCTGTGTTTTTATAATTAATTATACTGGTTACACTTTACAATATCATTCAGTTTGTTAGCATGCATAAGGCTACATGACCTAACAGTGAACAATACATATGTCACGGTTTGGGGTAGAGAAGAAGAGGCAAGGACCCAAATGTAGTTTTTTAAGGACTTTATTAAAAATATATATTTACTATAAAAGACAAAAAAAAAAACAACTTAAACAACCTGTGGGGGAAAAACACAGCATTAGGACAAACTGACTTGACTTGACATGACAGACACAAGAAAGACGACACAGGAACATCGAATACAGACAGGACAGACACACTGGTAGAAAATATAGGGAAAGCAATCCAATAAAATCTCTAAACCTCTCCCATGACAGGGTACAAAGACACAACACAAGCCATGTGCTCATGTAAAACAGGACTAGAGCATGCAGCTATTGAGAGAACTCTTTAACCGCATATTCAACATAACAGCAGCACATGGCCAAGTGTAAACAAAAACCCCATGCAACAAGCAACGGCAACACAGACAGAACACAAGACATGAGTAAACGATAAATAAAACACCTACCATGGACTCACACATGCGACATGCATGTACCAATCCCAGCGCCAACCTAAGCCAACTAGGCCGAGACACTAAGAATAGAACAGCATGCCGAACAAATTTTGGAAACTACAAAAAAAAAATACTTCCGGGCCTGTAAGATCACAAACGTACTTTTACAGCACACACACACACTGCGCAGCTAAGTGGCGTGGCCAGAGGAGCTGTAATGTTACAGCAGAGAGAGAGCTAAAATCCAAAGGCTGCTATTTCCACAGAGCTTCTTCTGTTTCTGTATTTAAGGGTTCCAAATGACACGACACAAAGACAGGAGTGCTTACAGTTTAATTTTAATTATGTTCCAGAGAATTATAAGATACACAGCAAGCATGATTTGAGAAAACACAGCTTCCAGAATCTCTCCCAGTTCAGTGCTGGATTCGGTAAAAATCTCCTCAAAGGAGCAGCTCCAACAAGCAGGAGCTGTGGACTCTGAGGCCACAACCTGTAAGTGTTTTCATTTGTTAAAATTTAGCTATTATATGAACAGTGTTTAGCGTTAATGGTACGCTGTAGCAAAGATGTAAACAATGGAAAATGCTGTTTATTAAGATTTAGCTACAAATTCATATTTATCAGTCACACTGCTGTAAACACACACAAACACACACACACACACACATAGGCACACACAATGGCGATCTCTCTTTAAGGAGCCGCACCCCATTTTCACTCGTTACAGACACTTGTCAGATGTTATTTTAGAGAGCGGGCATGAGGTTGACTG
Organism: Danio aesculapii; assembly: GCF_903798145.1. Classification (NCBI taxonomy): domain Eukaryota; kingdom Metazoa; phylum Chordata; class Actinopteri; order Cypriniformes; family Danionidae; genus Danio; species Danio aesculapii. Next base: position 27,290,067 of record NC_079435.1, on the reverse strand, counting down.
ACTGTTTACACAAGCACGCGCGTGCTTGTGCGGGCGTGACGTGGGGCCGATCCGCGAATCACAGCACATTATGACAGATGACCAATCAGAGTCACTTGAGGGCGGGCCTTTCAGAGGAAGTAGGAAATATGACAGTCGTTTTTATGTTAGCTGAGAAGCTGTATATAATCAAAGTAAGATTTATGAAAAAAGAACGTGATTTCCTTCAAGTGAAACATGAGTACACATTGCTTTGCATCTTATAAACACAACCAAGCCTTAAAATTACATTCTGGACCGCCCCTTTAACAACACCGAAGTGGCAGAATCCTGACAACTTATTATTAAACTAAGTTCTGAGTTTAATTCTGAAGGAATTTTATTTATAAACTACATGAACTTCTTGATCATCAAATAAATTGCTTACATCTGCTTACACAATTAGCAGAAACTATGAATTTGAGGCCAGATTTACTAAATAGAAAATCAGAAAGTCCTTTATTTACACATACAAGGAACTTGTTTTTGTGACAGAATTTTCCACAGTGTAAGAAATATAAAAATAAGAAGTAAATAGAGAATAAAAATACACAAATTGACAAATGAATGGACAGGTATATTACTATATACAGTATTGTATGTGTAGCTATATTATTTGCTCATTGAAATTAGCACGATAAGGCATTATAATAAAAACCCCAAACAAAAGTTCTGGAAGTGACCTATACAATGCATGCATTAAAGCATTAAAATTCTGTCATAATGTGTACTCCCTCCACTTGTTTCAAAACTGTTTGACTTTCTCCTGTTGAACACAAAAGGAGATATTTTGCACATATTATGCACCATTGCTTAATACATACTTGATGTACATCTATACACAAATATCTTTGCATATAAAAACAATTAAAGTTAAAAACTTAAAATATTACAAAAAATTTTTATTTTTCCATAAATATAAAAACCAGTACCTCTATACCTCATCTCGAGGAGCTTTTTTCAGTTTATTTATGAAAATTTGCATTTGTATAATGTTATTATTAGTAGCTGGACGTGTGTCTGGATATAACTCAGTTTTTTGACCACACTTCGTTATCATTGTTTATTTATTCGTTTGCCGGAAATTAGAACTGAATTTTGAAATAGTTTTGAAACAAATCTTTGCATAAAACACCGTTTCCTTATCCACAAAATTAAAGTAGTAAAGTAAAAAGTAAAAGTAAACTAAAGAGAAAGTAAAGTGGCCGAAAGGAGGAGGCTCATTCTTTATTCTTGCACTGCAGATAGTCTGTTTTCTCACCAGTGAAGCATTCAGCTTTTCCTCGTACAAAGTCCGCAATGTGAATGGCAAATGCGCCATGGTGTGCCATAAGTGTGTTGAAGCAGGGTTGGAACTAAACTGTGCAGGGCTGCGGCCCTCCAGGAACTGAGTTTAACACCCCTTGCCTACATAGTTAAATGGATGTCAATGGCTGTTGGTTTCCAGCATTCTTCAAAATATCTTATTTCATGTTCAGCAGAAGAAAAAAACTCATACAAGTTCAGAACCATGTCAGAAATTTTAATTTCTTGGTTACAAAATAGTTAATAAACATGTGAAGAGTTCAAATCTAAAGTCTTCTAGCCCATCTAGCCAAGTCTAAAGCCATCTAAAATATTTTTTCTCACAATTCTGTGTAGATTCAGTTATTTCTCATTAAGGGTGATGAATAGGTTCTTTAAAGTGAAATAACTGAACATACTGTAAACATTGGAGGGTGAGAAACAATACTCATTTTAGAAAAACATTTCAGACTGCACTTAGAGGCTTTTGCATTGTAACTTTTTGTATATATCTAATGAATATAAGTTGCTTGTAATCTGCTAACAATGCAGGCACAAAATTGCTTAAGACATGCTTTTTGGGCTTGTAAATAATGCAGCAAACACTACTAAATGGACTACTACAAACCTTAGTACTATTATTTAGCCTCCAGTTTATTTACCAAAGAAACTTCCAAGACAGTGCTCATGTAAGTGGCAATTACTTGAGCTCACAGCTACTGATACATGTCAAGTACTAGGGTTAGACTTCAAGTGCTGAGAATACCACTACAGCACAGATGCAAGAACGCCACAACAAACAAGCTGTAGGAGGAATGTTGCAATTACTGTCACGTACAAGGACAAGTGAAGTCAACCAGCAGAAATGACAAATAAGCGTTTATATTCCAGGAATTGGCAACATCTTTCCTGTCCATTTCTGCTAGTTCATATCCACCTCTGATCAAATATTCTTAGCATGTGCACAGCTGTGTTGTCTTGATCTCTGATTCCTGTCCATCCACAGACGCCTGCAGAAGGAGCATCCACCGCCATCTATGCCGCCGCTGCCTCTGAGCTAGAGGGGATCGGAGGACTGTATCTGTACAATGGCCGAAAGACTGAGTCCTCAGCACTGTCTTATGACAAACATCTGCAAACCAAGCTGTGGAAACAAAGCTGTGCTCTTGTGGGACTCCAATTGACCTGAGAGAATATAAGTACTGAATCCATCTTATACTTCATAATATGTCCATGCCTTAAGTTAACAGGTTAGTATCCCTATTTGCCAAAGCATCTAGTGGTGTTTCGTTTATTTTAATTACCATTTCAGTGTCCACACAAACCGTCCTTTAAGTTCCCGAGGACTTAACCTCAACAATGTGGGATCGATGCTAATAAATGCGCTGTTTGTTTTTTCCGTCCTAAAATTCCTTCTTCTCCACCCGGGAATTCTCTGGACACTTTTTCTCCTGACTGAAGCAAATAAAACAATGATTTCGATTCATAATCTTCTATCTTGCTCTCCGCCAAGCTTTTCTGGGTGCTTAATGAATCAGGACCATCGCAATAGCTGTTCCACTGATTTTCTGTTGCATTTGATCAACAATGGAAGGATAAAAGGATTATATGGGAAATCTCAAGTGCTGGAAACTGGGCAAATACCAGCCTGTGTCTGATTCTCTTGGTTTCTGTGCTTGGCTTTTTGTGTCCTTCATTGTTAGTGTAGTTGTATATCTTCGGTGGCTCATACACTGGGTTATTCTACCCATCAGTCAGTGTCATTCTTCCCTCTGCCTACCGCATCTAATTGCCTAAACACAAACTGCAGAAGGGCTAAGGGGGAAAAACATTTGTCTGTCTGAGCCCTTCATTTTTCATTCATCCACTGTGCAATTTACAATACTGTGTTTGGAAGATTCCACCGAAGAGACGGCTGCCCGCCAGGTGCCTCACCTTCATCCACTTTTTTTCCTCCCCGAGGGGAATATTTTGTCCAACTGTTCTGTTCGTGACTGTGATGTGCTCAGAATCTGTGATTCCACTGTGTAATTGTAGACCATGTAGTTGTAGTGTATTTTTTTAAATTCTTGCTTCTGAACAGACCTTGAAAGAGAATAGTTTAAAATATGTGCACATATTTTATAAATCAAAACTTGTGGAGTATTATCTTTTAAATGTATTCCAGCTTTTTCCTGATTTTTCAAATATGTATTTATCCGAGGTCAGTGTGCAATAGCTGATGGAGTCTTGAAATATTGGAAAATTTGCAAGTTTTCCAACAGAAGATGTCGCTTCATGAATATCAATATATAAAAGTACTGTAAAAAAAAAAGTAACAATTCTACCTGCTGGTGTTTGTGATAACTTGGAGGTGTTGTCCTGACTTTGGCTGCTTTGGATAAAGTGCTACTTTGACCTGTTAAATCCTAATTTCAGTGTACTGGTGTCAAACTGTGCCTGTCATCCGTGTGTTTAATGTGGCATCCATCATGCGATGGACCCGATTTCTGTTCCTTCTCTGTATCATCCAACCAACGGGATATGAAGCTTTGGGGTGAACGAGAGATTAATATATTCACCCCTTTGCATTGCTTTTTGCGAATTAGCTTTTATTATCGCCTAGTTTTGCTCATGGTACTGTAATTATGCACTAATGGAAGTGCTGCTGTATTATAATGTATTTAGCATTATAGGAAGTATAATTAACTTCCGTGCACAGATAACAATGATCCGATAGATTAATTATACGGTCGTGTTGCTGAGAAATAAATGAATAATATTTGGAGCCACCAAATGGTTGATGATAAATGAATGGAGAAACTGTCTCTGTACAAAATGTGCAAAGAGGATTTTGCGTACTTAGCTCCTCAGCCACATGCACTGTGAATGAGCCCAATGTTTCTGTCATTTGTGTGTGTGAAAGAGAGAAGATGGAAAAAAGAGAGAGCAGCATTATCTTGCCAGGAGACTCTGAAGTGTCTCATCTTCAGCTCTTGTTGAAAACAGAGTGAATGAGTTCCTCTTGTCTAAATAAATACACTGATCTCCCTGTTGCAGTAGCTGTTTTTTTTTTTTTTTTTTGGGTGGGGGGGTGGGGGGGTTCTTTCTTTTTCTCTGACTAATGTACTGGTAATGATAAAGTGTAAATGAAAATGAAAGATGTAAAATCCTATTTATTTTGTGTGGGTTTTAAAAATGGTACAGGGCTGGTCAATTGCCATTTCAAGGACACCGTGCAAAAGCCACACGATCCATGTGCTCTATTAACTTGAATTAAAATGGCTACATTTATCCTCCATTTCAGGCACTTCACTGAAAATAATTAATTCTCTCTAATACTTCCTAACCAGGTCAGTCATACACAGTTATACATACATACAGTTAAAGTCAGAATTATTAGCCCCCCTGTTTATTTTTTCCCCAATTTCTGTTTAACTGAGAGGAGATTTTTTCAACACATTTCTAAACATAATCTATCTTTGCCATGATGACAGTAAATTATATTTTACTAGATATTTTTCAAGACACCTTTATACAGCTTAAAGTGACATTTAAAGGCTTAACTAGGTTAATTAGGTTTACTAGGAAGGATAGGGTAATTAGGCAAGTTATGTATAAAAGTGTTTTTTTCTGTAGACTATCAAAAATATAGCTTAAAGAGGCTAACAATTTTGACCTTAAAATGTTTTTAAAAAATTTAAAACTGCTTTTATTCTAGCCAAAATAAAATAAATAATAAGAAAAAAATATTATCAGACATACTGTGAAAATGTCCTTGCTCTGTTAAACATAATTTGGGACATATTTAAAAAAGAAAAAAAAAAATGAAGTTGGGGCTAATAATTCTGACTTTAACTGTATATGCAACACAGGACAGTGTTGATTTTTTAATTTCTTACTGATGTCAACTAATAATTTATACTCTTTTGCTTTTAGCAGATAGCAAATGTAACTGTTACAGGCTGTGTGTTTGTCTGTGACTGTGTGTAAGATGTGACCTGAAATCCTCTACAGGAGCGGATGACTCATTTGAGGTTTTTCTGTCATGAATGCCTTTGGCAGTTTGTGGGACATCCATCTCAAGCACCCACTCTCAAACATGCAACGAGTCTCGCCTCGCTCGCATATTTAAATATTAAACCATTTGATTAGTTTTTAAGTGATACTCAAACCCCTGCTGAGAAGATTTGGCCTTCTAAATCAAAACTTATTCCTGCGAAATAAAGTCTAGCGTTAATGATTGAGCTGATTTTTAAAATCATTTTAGGGTGCTTGCCTAGCATTAGATTGGATTTTAGTTGTCAAGATTTTAAGCTAATAATGAAGCCAGAAAACATGTTACTTAAACATTTGGTAATTTCTTACTGGCTGAACATATTTAACATACTAAACTTTTGGCATGTACAGTGCTTAGCATATATAAGTACACCCCTAACAAATCTTTCTTTTAAATTCATATTTTAATAGGAAGCTCTACATTATTAATTTTGTGCATATATATATATATATATATATATATATATATATATATATATATATATATATATATATTAGATTAGTCAGTACTGATGCCAAATCTGGAGCTTATTTTAAAAAATAACTTACATTAATGCTCGAAAAACTAGTACACTCAAATTGATATGTTATAAAAAATATTAAATACAATTTTAAAAAAGAGGAATATTCAAGAGAAGCAAAAAAACATGAAAAATTTAGTTGGAATTTTGTAGGTTGTAATTTATTTTTGAAAGATTTTGCTTGAATTTAATTGTATTTTTTAATTTCTAAATATGTTTGGTGACTAAAATATTATTTTAATAAATATATCTGTTTAATAAATCTGTTTTGTTTAAATGCACTAAAATGCATTGCCTATAATCACTGAGAAATAGATACAAATATTTCAAAAAAATGTCAAAATGGCGTGTACTCAATTATGCTGAGCACTGTATGTAATAAGTCCCTAGGGCCACGTAGGTGATTGTCTGTTGCAAATGCCACACACAACTGCAAACATTTAATTGGATAACTCACAAAGAAATGAAACTCACCCTATTTACTCACCCTCCGCTTGTTCCAAACATTCTGTTGAACACAAATGAAGATATACAGAAGAATGTTGGGAAAAACTGTCATTGACTTCCATAGTATTTTTTGTTTCCACTATGGATGCAAATGGGCCCATTCACAAAACTGTGGAAAACAAGGCGCAACACTTCCTTTACCAATTACAACACACTTCTGAGTTCAACATAAGCTCACTCTGAAAACGTAGCCCTATATACATTTCTGGATATACGTTTAAAATGCTTCTTTGTAGTCAGAGATATGTATGGCTGCATTTTGTCTTTAAAACGAAGGCTAAGGAGCGGTATGATTTTTCTCGCTCACCAGCTGACCGCTTACCTACATGTGGATGGCTTTCCCGCTGTTAACAGGTTGTCCAGTTAGCTTGATTTGTACATTGGTGGACTTGAGCTGCAGAGAGTTGACCGCGATGACGGGGTTCGAGTCCAGTGAAGAATCATTTCAGAAAGCAGGTAAAACAAAAACAAAAGCCAAAAAAATAAAATAAACAAGTAAATAACAGGGTGAGAATGTGGTAAAGTCTGAAAACGTGGTAAAAATCAGGGGGCTTTTCCTTTTCTGGATTGCTTTTTAAAACACTGTGGTTGGGTTCAGAAAAAGTGCTGATCAGGTCAATAGGTGCTTTTCAAAATTTTATTGGTTGGCTTTAGGGAAGGGGAAGGGTGGGGGGATTGGTCAGTTGGTCATTCAGTCAGTGAGTTAGTCAACAGCGGTCTCTGGTGGATTTAAGTAAGAACAGGCACAAATGGCACTGAAAAAGCATACACAGCGGCCTCTGGCAGATCTGCGAAAACAAAAACTGCAAAAAAGTAGCTCCTAGGATGTATTTTGCTCACTCCAGAAATGTATATAGAGGTTTTTAATCAGAATGAGCCTGGTTGTCTTGAGTTTGTGCTTCCCTGGCATCTGTCATTGCTGTCATTACTTATTGAAGAACCTCTACTGACAAACTCTTGCTGCAGCTCTGAAACAAGTTATATGGCAATTTACTGGTATTTCCGTATGAAGGGGCTAGTAAAGTAACATTTTCACATCCATAAACATAACAAACTGTGATTAACTGTCAGTCAGATAACCTCTAGGTGGTCCATGGTCAATGAAGCTACCATTGGAACAAAGCTTCTGCTGTGGATATGAAGTTTTGGGTTTGTGAGACTAGGCAGTAGTGAACACCAGAACCCAAGGGAACAATAGATGTACCTTTGAATGACTGTGACACTGTATGCAAAAAGGATAAATCTGGCTCCAAAGGACACTTCAGAGAATGAACAATCATGGGCAACATATTGAAGGGTGATTCCCAACCAAAGTGGTCCAAACTGACTTTGAAGTGCTCTTGGAATGAAATTGTTTTAAAGGGTACAGCTGATGGTACACATTGTGCCAGAATGATTATTTGCACTTGAGGCACAGATGAGACCGAAGTACATTTGAAGGAATATTTTTTGTTTGGTCCCAAGCAACCATCAATTATCCCTTCAGAAAAAGGCTGAATCCAAATAAGTATCTAATATAATTGTACTTCCCTACAATAGCAGATGGAGAACCATTGGTCATTTCACTGCCCTACTTTCCCAAATTTATCAAAGATAATGTGATTTAAAGGTAGAGTCTGTATAGTAGTGAAGTAGAGCTGTGGTTTTTTTTTCTGCAGACTATATAAAAAAAGAATAAGAAGAAGGTAACAAGGGTAATGTTAGGTTTGTTGTCGTAGCTAGCTTACCATTTGCATTAACAATTAACTTGCAAAGCACAAACATGACTTACCTTACAAACTTCAGTGATTCTCAGATCCTTTATAAGCATGCATAACAACTCATTGTCAGTGTAAAACCATTTTTAGGGGGAGAAAATCAATTTGAAGTGTAATTTTTTCATTTATCAACATGGAGAGGACAGGGTTTATCACTTACACTGCTGTCAGCGGCCAGAGGGGGAATGGAGTGCTTTGACTTTACATTTCACCTCTTGATAAGTAGCTTTAATGGATAAGAAAATTGCCTGTTAATTTACTCACCTTCAGGGCAAACAAGCTGTAGACTTCTTTTAGTCGAATTTTAAAAATGATTTTTAACTAAAACTGTGGTCTTTGCTGATAAAAATGTAAATCAATGGTTACTGGCATTGCAAAATAACAAATAAACCAAAAAAAATTAGCTGGTGATATATATATATATATATATAAAACACCTTGCAGCTGCCATTAAGTGGCCTCACGGAAGAATTCATGGTCGTACGCACCAGAGAAGCCCTACAGTATAGGGACTCTAGAGACTGCAAGGTGTCATCAGCCTGCATTGAGGTTAGGACAGGCAGGAAATGGAATGCTGGGAAAGCAGTGGAGGTGGCAGAGTCACGCCTGAGACAAAAGGCTCTGGTGGGCACTGTGGCGACAGGTAGAGTGGGCTTGGACTATTTTCCACAGACCTTAGTTAGCCAGGTCCACGGCAAGGAAAGACACCACCTACTCCAGGAAGAGGTTCGAGCAAGTGTGGAGGAAGAGAGAGTCAGCAGGATGGTAGGACTCCAGCAGCAGGGAGCATGGACTAGGTGGGAGAGTACACTGCAACGTAGGATCACCTGGGCGAACATCTTGCAGGCGGATTTCCAGCAAGTCCGTTTCCTGGTACAAGCTGTCTACGATGTACTGCCAAGTCCATCAAACCTCCATGTGTGGGGAAAGAATGAGACACCTTACTGCCTTCTTTGCTCTGAAAGAGGCTCTTTAGAACACCTCCTCAGCAGCTGCCCCAAGGCTCTGGCTGATGGTCGTTATCGTTGGCGCCATGACCAGGTGCTTAAGGCAATTGCTGAGAGCTTAGCCTCAGCCATCAGTACCAGCAAGAATCATCATGCTCCAAAGAAGGCAGTCCACTTCATTAAAGCTGGAGAAAAACCCCAGGCCCTCCCACAATTAACAACAGGCCTCCTTCACAAAGCCTCGGACTGGCAGCTGGAGGTCGACCTGGGAAAACAGCTGAGGTTTCCTCATCACATCGCAAAAACCCGTCTCTGCCCAGACATTACAATCATCTCAGAAGCTTCAAGACAGCTAATTATTCTGGAGCTGACAGTGCCTTGGGAAGAGCGCATTGAAGAAGCAAATGAGAGGAAGTGCGCTAAGTACCAGGAATTAGTGGAGGAGTGCAGGGAGAGAGGCTGGAGAACTTTCTATGAGCCCATAGAAATAGGATGTAGAGGCTTTGCAGGGCGTTCACTTTGCAAAGTCCTCAGACGCTTGGGCATCACAGGGGTGGCAAAGAAAAGGGCCATTCGATCTGCAAGTGAAGCTGCAGAAAAGGCCACAAGGTGGCTTTGGATTAAGAGGGCAGATCCGTGGACTGCTATTGGGACACAAGTCGGGACTTGATCAACCCCGGCTGGGTCACCTGGGTGAGAGTGTATGATGTTGAGAGGCCCGAAACACCCAATGATCCCAGGATACATCACTGATGATGTGTCCCAAATGCATCCATGAGATGTTTCTTGCATAAATAGGTGACATAGTAGGTAGTGCTGTCACCTCACAGCAAGAAGGGCGCTGGTTCGTGCCTCGGCTGGGTCAGTTGGTGTTTCTGTGTGGAGTTTGCATGTTCTTTCTGCATTCATGTGGGTTTCCTCCGGGTGCTCCGATTGGAAGGGCATAAGTTGGCGGTTCATTCCGCTGTGGTGAGCCCGAATTAATAAAGAGACTAAGCCAAAAAGAAAACGAATGAATAAATAAATATTACCTATTTTTTAAGCACAGTGCAAGTCTTAGTAAGTAATTGACTACTATTTGTGAACATTTACCTTTATTCCACAGACTGCCCTCCGCTCATTAATGATAGTGTAGTAATACTAGGTATCCTAACTTAGTTGACATTGCTATAGAAAGTTTGATACAGATTAGATCAGAGGTGCCCAAACTGTGTTCTGGAGGGCCAGTGTCCTGCATATTTTAGTTAAAACCAAATTAAACACACCTGAACCAGCTAATCAAGCTCTTTCTAGGTATACTAAAACTTCGAGTCTAGTGTGTTGAAGTAAGTAGGAGCTAAACTATGCAGGACGCCTGCCCTCCAGGACCGGGTTTGGACACTATACCAAAATCGGTCCTTCAGGTCCAGTGTACTGCAAAGTTTAGTTCCAATCCTAATTAAAAACACCTGGGCTAGCTAATCAAGCACCTACTAGGCTTTCTAGAAACATCCTTGCAGGTGTGTTGAGGCAAGTTGGAGTTAAATCTGCAGGACACCGGACCTCCAGGGCCGAGTTTGAGAACCCCTGCACTATACCAAGGTCTCTAGTAAGACATTTGGTAAAGTTATACATTTACATACTGCTTGGTGGTCTCATCTACAGTCAGCTTCGATTAGCTGAGTTGTAACCCAAAGTACTGTGAATCCAAACTCTTTTGATGCCAAGAAGGCCCTTGTTCTGGAACTCACAGAAACAGTAACCTTAAACGTGAAGTTCCAATATCTGTTAAGAGGAATATAACATCACATCTAGAATATAGAGAATATTCTAAAGTTGGTGTAGGGTTTCATGGGTTCCAGGGATCTAATGAGAGTGACTTGCTGCTGGCACATTCATTCATTCATTTTCTTTTTGGCTTAGTCCCTTTATTAATCAGGGGTTGCCACAGTGGAATGAACCACCAACTTATCCAGAATATGTTTTACGCAGCGGATGCCCTTCCAGCCGCAACACATCACTGGGAAACACCCATACACCCTCATTCACACACATATTCTACGGCCAATTTAGCCTACCCAATTCACCTGAAGCGCATGTTTTTGGACTGTGGGGGAAATTGGAGCACCCGGAGGAAACCCACGCGAACACAGGGAGAACATGCAAACTCCTAACAGAAATGCCAACTGACCCAGCCGAGGCTCGAACCAGTGACCTTCTTGCTGTGAGGCGACAGCGCTACCCCCTACGCCACCGTGCAGCCCCAGACTTCACATATGTGTTTTAAATATTTTCCAGTAGATTAGATATTAATTAACAGATCAAACATTTTATCAAATACTTTTTAATGGGGTACTTGTGTGGTGCATGGCAAATCTTTGTTGTTTAACCATTTCACCTGCATGTTTGTTTTAAATACTCCTACTGATCCCAGAAGTATAAGCAATATAGTGTGGATCTAATGTGAACAAAGTACATTGTCTGATTATGTTTAAAAATAATTATTGTCATCTCCATAGACATCAGTGCAGATGATACAAACCATAGACATTTTGTTTTGCTACTATTTCTGTATTTAGATATTTGAAAACTACAATAAACATTTTGGAAATGTTGATAAAACATGATTTATGACAATGCGTATTTTTCATCACAGGGAAGCAGATTTTAATTTAACATCTGATCGTGTGACACACTAAACTTTCAAATCACATCAGTGTGATCAGTCTAGGCGATGTGATTCGACAGAGTTAAATAGTTGACCCAACTACATATGTCAAGTTAACTGGACTTGCAAAGCATAGTTTTAATAGTTTCACTTGCATTATCAAGTTAGCAGAACTTGTTAAGTTTTAAATACATTAACTTACAATTTTAAGTTCACTGAACTTAATCTAACATTTTTTTTCAATTAGAAACAGAACAGACAACTAAATATGCATTTTATTAAAATATTTTACTATAAATTAAGCAATTACACACAATGTACTTACAATACAAATGTCTTTACATGGTAATTTTCCTTATTAAGTCATTTTTCTTACAAAATAATAATAAATAAATAAATAAATAAATAACTGTTAAAGGTGCAGTAGGTGATCTGCCTAAATGCTAACCAGTTAGCATAATATGTTTTGAAACACAATCCCTCTTCGCTGTCCAAAGCCATGCCTCCTGAAATCATGAGCGCGCATCTTAGAGATGACAGACACCCACTAGATCATGTCATTCGACAGTTAAAAAAATGTATAGTACTTTATAATACAACAATTCTGAATGAAAAACTGTATTATATCTAGCACGTTTTCAGTTGTGTAGCTAGCAAAACTTGTCCTAATGTGCAATATTTCATGCATGCAGGTCTCACTCTCTTACACGCTGTCCTAAAGCGACTACTGTATGCTTAGCCAATGTGATGTGAATATAAAACCAATATCACCTCAGTAAAGCAGGCTAGGCAATAATAGCGCTATTTACTTACGTTTTGTTGATAAACTAAATAAAAATCTACATTATTGATACTGTAAAAGATCCCTTATGAAGATTTCAGTGGCTGAATAACATTTCCGTCCATATAACCCATTTGCAACAACAAAATCTACATCAGCTTTGTGTGACTAAAATAATTTAAAAACATAACATTACCATAACGTCTTAAAGAAATACTTCAGCCATGGTGTCATGCTTCCTCCAGGGTACAAAAGTAACTTCAATATTGATTCAGGATTTCAAAACGTTTTGATTCATTATTTGTTGTTACCGGTCACTCATGTCTATGTGACCCCGGCGTGCACAACCGGTGGATCAGCGTGAACAGGTTCGAAGTTGTACAAATCTGCATTTGCTGAAAGACAGTTTGGGCTACTTATCAAAATTATGGGAACTATCGGCCTGACAATTTTAAACTGGATGAACATTTTTTAGTCTTATGCCTTACCCAGAATATAAAAATACATATACACACATTTAGATAATTTACTTTAATGAGTACTATTGAAATGTGAAGAGACTTTCAACCAGCACAACAAAAAAAAAAAATTCTGAAGGCAATCACCTACTGCAACTTTAAACTCTAGCATACACAACTAATACAGGCTCTTGAAAAGAAATGACACCAGAGCTTTAAAGATTGTTTAATTCAATGTATTTTTAAGTGAGTGTAGTCTTGCACAGCAGATATCTGCTTCAATGTTCATCAACAGTCTCTGACTTGTTATGCCACCAACTCCTTGCAGAACAACTGCTTCCTCGATTACAAGAGCTGCATCACTAGAGCCGCATGGAAAGTGCTCTGTCACATCTTCCACCGCTGTGAGTGTGTGTTCAGAAGTCATCCCTATGCTCAGCTCTTCTTCAGAATCTGTGTGCTGTTTAAAAAAATGCCAAACATCAAAATCTTTCACACACAGAACACTAAAGTTGAAAGACATAAACACAACATAAGAACACCAAATCTTATTTGCCTACAAATCATGTGTGATGGCAGTGCTTCAGCTTTTAGTGTCTTGTGACAATTCCTTGATTGGATGTAGTGAAATGCCGTGAAACTTGCAGCTCCATTTAATTTGCCTTGCACCCCCTGAAGTAATTCTATGAAAAAAAGAAAAATAAAGTCAACCAAAATACATTTAACAATATTGTACATAATCAAGATCACCAAATCTTTGAAATATAAATTTATTGAAATGTTTCAAAATTATTTGCCTACTGAATGCATATCAAGGGCGATATCTGGTAAAATAGCTCCTGTATTAAGTCAATCTGGCTTCTGGGAATATACTACAACCTTTAGAAAGAGAAATTAGGTAAATTATTGTAAATATTTGGTTTTAAATATTTGTACACTGTACATTTATGAATGAATATAATGGTAAAATCTCACATTTAGTACATGCGTCTGCCATGTGGGAATATACCAATTTAGAATGAAAAAAGTACAATTAAATGAATTAATTGTCAATACTTTTCTAAAAATATAGTCTACTATATATAAATGGGAGATGGTAAAATCTAGAAAAAAACAGAAAGTTAGTCAGGGAACTAGAAAAGTACTTTTTTTAATAAACATCTTGAGATATTGCAATACTAACTTTACCAAGCTTCATAAGTAAACACTGTAAAAATTATTTGTTCACTCAACTTAACTTAGTTAGGTCATCTTGTTGCATTGACTCAGTTAGCTTAATACGTTTTCTCAACTTAAATTGCTTAGTTGACAAGTTGACAAGTTAAATAATTCAACTTCTTATTTCAAGTTAACTGGACTTGCAAATTTTAGTTTTAATAGGTTAACTTACATTATCAAGTTAGCAGAACTTGCCAAGTTTAATTTAAATACATTAACATACATTTTCAAGTTCTGAACTTAATCTAGCAGATATTCTCAATTAGAAACAGAACAGACAACTAAATACAATACACATCTTAATAAAAGTTTTTAATCCAAATTTAGCAATTACACAATGTACTTACAACATAATTGTCTTTACAAAGCATTTGTTTTCTTATAAAGTAATCTTTTACAAAGTAATTGTAAAGTAAAACTAATATCAAGAGAAGAACTTGGAAGATTATAAAGTCTCAACTCAACATCTTTAATTTAATGTATTTTTAAGTGAGTGTACTTTTGCACTGCAGATATCTGCTCCAATGTTCATCAACAGCTTCCTGAAGTAATCCCTCTGCTCAGCTCCTCTTCAGAATCTGTGTGCTGTATAAAAAATGCCAAACAATAAAAAATCTTTACATTTCTTTCTTTACATTACAAAATCTAAAACACTAACTAACGCTGAAAGACATAAACACAACATGTACACCAAATCTTATTTTCCTACAAATCATAACTTGCATGATGGCAGTGCTTCTTTTAGTGTCTTATGACAATTTGTTGATTGGTTGTAGTGAAACTTGCAGCTCCACTTAATTTATCAACACCAAATGCCCCACACTGCTTGAAGTAAATCCATGACAAAATAAATTATAAAGCCAGAACATATTTACGAAATAGTGTACACAATCAAGACTAGAGTAATCACTAAATCTTTGAAATATAAATTTACTGTAATCTTTTAAAATTGTTTGTTTGCTGTAAATGTATTTACTGTATGCATATGACAGGATATATTTGGCAAAATATCAAAGAAGTCAAATCTGAAAAAACTCAATCAAGCCTCTGGAAATGTGCTGCAACTTTTAGAATGAGAAAAGCAAAATTGGGTAAATTGTTTTATATCGGGTAATTATTGACTTCTGTACATTTATGAATGGAAATACTGATAAAATCTCACCTTTAATAAGTCAGTCTGCTCTCTGGGAACTTTTAAAATGAGAAAAGTACATTTCAATGAATTACTGTTAATATTTTTTTCTACTATAGATAAATGGGACATCCATTAAAAAAAAAAAAAAAAATATATATATATATATATATATATATATATATATATATATATATATATATATATATATATATATATATATATATATAAATATATATATATATAAAATATTATTTATAAACATATTGAGATATTGCAAATTTAAACTCAAAACAAACTTTACTAATCATTATAAATGGGGCCAAAGTCTTTGTGTTAGCAAAGGTCTAATCTGCTGTAGACTAGATACATTTATACTGGGAACAATACATTGACAATCAGTTTACGTGTTAAATTACTTACCAAATGTGATGATAGAACAATTTTAAAAACATGGTGAAAAAATATTCCATGTGCCTGACTTCTATTGGTGTTTAACTGGCAGTTGGTAAACTGACTTAATGGTGCATATTCCGTCACCTGCTGGATTTGGGCGCAACTTAAAAGATGCTGGTTTAGCATATATTTTTAAGTTGAGTTAACAAACACTCTATTACAAACTAGTTGAAATAGCAAAAACTTACCAGATTGAGTTGAATTACTAATTTAGTTTTTTCAACTTACAAAATAATACAAAATGTTGTTTTTATTTTTTTTTTACAGCGTAGCCAAACCCCACACATTAGCAGAGGTCTAATCTGCTCTAGAAAGTTTTATACTGGGAACAAAATTTAATGATGATTGAACAACATCTTGTGAAAAATATCCATTGTGTCTGACGTCTTCTGGTGTTTATCTGGTGGTCAACAAACCAACTCAATGGTGGATTGGAAGTGTGGTGCACAACTTAAAGGGAGCTGTTTCAGCAAATGTTTTTGTGTTAAGGTGACAAACACTCTTTTTACAAACTAATTGAGCCAGTAAAAACTTACCAGGCTAAGTTGAACTAACAACTTTGTTGTTTCAACTTTTAAAAAAACTAAAATGCAGAATCATTTTTTACAGTGTACATGTCAATGTGTTAAATGAAGTAAACTTCAAGTTCTGTCGATTTCCTGCCTGCAGAGAGTAGTGAACCACTATGTGGGGAACATGTCAATCTGAACTCATTGCTTCTTGGAAATATCTTCTAATGAGCTGCATATTTGTCTAAATCGGGTGTGTTAAACAATAGAGACATGCAAAATAAGCAGAGCGTGGGATCAAGGTGACCAGGATTTTATAAACTATACTTTAAAATATAAAAATCAAACTACTAATATATACAAAATGATTTCAGAGACTAACCTTAGAAGTGACCAGCAGGCTCATCAGTTTTTTTATAAAGCTATCAGTCATCAGGATCAATCATCCCGCTTTATTCCACTCTCAATAGGGTGGAAAGAAAGGTATGTGCACAAAGCCGTTGTCTTATCCATAAATCTCTGATTAGTGTCCACAGGCCACATTAGTGTGTGAAGCGGTGTGTGTCTGTGTGTGCGCTTGACTTGATCCATGTTCCCCTGTAGTTTGTTTTCCTGGAAAGGATGGCTATCTCTAATTTATCACTGTCACTGGCTTGCCAGGGCTTGTCACACTTTGCCCGTCACTCTATGGCCTCTGTGGTGCACCGCTTGGTCCCCCACCTCGTTTGGGCTCCAGCTTTTAGCCTCACTTTTCTGATCCTTATCTGACCCTGTTTTGCACATCTGACTTGTACGTTTAGTCTGTTCAATGAAAGACGTACAGAACACATGGGCAGGTAAGTACATGTAGCTGCTACTGAAACTAATCAATTGGTGGACCATCAGCATGTGATCAGCTATAGATTTCACTCCACTAAATGATTCTTTGCTGTTTTTAAGACAAAAGCGTGAACATTTAATGACAATTTTTCCTACTAACCCAGTGCTTAGTGCCTATATGGAAAATACACATGTTGTCATGAACCTCATAAGTAGCATAATAGTTCTTTTTTTCTTGTCATTCGGTATAAAAACAGTCAAACATATTGCCTTTCAAAGTTTATTCCATTTAACCCTTAAATGTGCAGTATGTAGGATTGACTACACTGTAAAAAAAATAGTCCCGCGCAGATCTCTACCTGGGTTAGTAGTTCCAGTGAATTCATAAATGTCTTTAGTTTAGCGACCCATAAAACAGATGAATCTCTTAACCGCTGAATGTAACATGAAACTCTCCTGTTCGTTTAATAAGAACCACAAAGAAACAAATGATACTTTTTTTTCCAGCATTAAAACAGCGGCTGTTAAATTACAAAAATTTACCGTAAAATAATGTACATTAAATTACAGAAATTTAGCATAAAATAATGGACGTTAAATTACAGAAATTTACTGGAAATTTAAATTTAGGAATATTTCTGTAATTTAGCATCCGTTATTTTACAGTAAATTTCTGTAATTTAATGGCTGTTATTTTAATGCTGGAAAAAAAAGTAAAATAACATAATTTTTTCACAGTGTAGGTATTGCAGTCCAAATTCAAAACACTAAAGAAGTGGCTGCTCCAATGACAGTTCAACGCAGATGCAGGTTGCCAGATTGAAGACCCCATAGACTGTATAAAAAGATGGCACTTACAGTAGTGACCGTGCCTGATGATTGAGCCTTACAATGTAATCTGCTCAAACTTTTTTCTTGTCATGCCGATATAATGGTAAAAATAGATAGGTAAATAGATTTTTGAAAAAGAGTACTTTAAAGTAGTCAAATCAAAACTTGTTAGTAAATAAAACACGCTCTTCTTAATATATAATGTCAAGGCGTAAAAAAACGGCATACTTTCAAACATTTAGTTTGCACACCTAAATATTAAACACATTTAATGTTTACTTAAGAAAAACTATCAGCTGTTTCTGATACTTTTGGCACTTTCTATGTGTAATTGTTTGCAATGACACTGAAATAGTAATAGTATTTTTTCCAGGGCTTTTACATTGTTTAGATTCCTAAATGCTATCAGTATTTTGATGCCATATATTTGTGATTATGCAAGTTTTTTCCACCTTAAACGAGTTTTGAATCAGGTATGAATCATTAAAAAAACATGTTGAATGCAATGAAAATTGCACGTGTTGATGTCAAACTGTGAAATGAATGGCATTATTCATTCTGTCATTCAATTTCTTTTCAGCTTAGTCCCTTTATTAATCAAGGGTCACCACAGCGGAATGAACTGCCAACTTATCCAGCATATGTTTTACGCAGCGGATGCTCTTCCAGCTGCAACCCATCACTGGGAAACATCCATACACACCCATTCACACTCATACACTACGGACAATTTAGCCTATAATTCACCTATACTACATGTCTTTGGACTTGTAGAGGAAACCGGAGCACCAGGAGTAAACCCTCACGAACACGGGAAGAACATGCAAACTCCACACAGACACGCCAACTGACCTAGCCGAGGCACAAACCAGCAACCTTCTTGTTGAGGAAACAGCGCTACCCACTGTGCTGCCACGCCACCCATCCCGGTTTTAATATTAACATAAAGCTAATCTTTTCATAGTTCAACAAAAGATAACAATTTTCAAATGCGAATTAGGTATAAAATTGCTGGAGCGGCTGTAACCGCTCACAGTAAGCAGGAAAATTTAATGGAAACAGCTGATTAATTACATGGGTGTAATGTTCAATCGGCAAATGCATTTTCATCTCTCATTATTCAAATTAACTTAAAAAAAAAAAAAAAGTTGCAAATTAAGGGAATTGTATTTAAAGTTTTGAATTTCCATTGCTCATTTCTCATACTTTGAAATGTGCGTCGACACATGGTGATGAATAGCTTTGATATAGCTTGATAAATAGCTATGTGGTAGAGTTAGTAATGATAATAATTATTTAGTTTATAACCTCTTAAAAACACAAATCAAAAGCACGTGAATGCACATCCTTTATTCATCGTTTTGTAGATGTATAGATTTACAAAATCTTGTTGAGTTTTATAAAAAGGTACATTGCCATATTTAATGCACATATATCATAATTATGCAACACAACTTGATGACTTTAAATTACAAACTTGCCAGAGGGAACAGACCGGTTGACCATCTTTGTCTATTAGAGAGTTATTTTTGACCTGGAAAGTTTGACATCCCTAAATACTAATGTTCCTTGAAATATGCTTGCTATATGTTGTTTTATTATAGTGACAGGAATAAGGCACAGAGGAGCATTCTGGAGGTTATAATTACACTGGCGAAGGTCCCACCTCACAAATTTTTGTTAACTCCTGTACTGAACTTATTTGTAGTTAAAAATAATTCAACCTGTCAAGACAGACTGGGTTCTAATGAGCTCTCTGTGATTATACCACCACTGGTGAGCTAGAAATAAACTTTTCTTTGCCTCTGATCTAAGATCTGCCTTTTCTGGTTTTTGTCTTGAATCAGGGTAAGGGCAAACGACGCTAGATAGATCCATATAAAAGAGCAATTTTAAAAGCTGTTAGCTCACCGCTAATAGCTCCTGTGCCCCCTTAGCAGGCACAGTGGAAAGTCCTTATCTTCACAAACCAGTTGGCCTGCTTAAACCCTGGCAATGCGGTCTCGATAAGCCTCAACATTCAGACTCTCGCTCCTTCTCTCACCCATCTCAGGCAAAGCATTGCCGTCATCCATATTAAGAGTCTAACTCTGATCTTAGAAGTGAAGATACAGTGACATTACCAATTATTCTCTCATTTTAGTGAAGAACAAATCCTGTTCTGACCTTTTGTTCTCTGTGATATTTCAATTTCAAAGCACTCAAACTAATAATTATTCCGTATTAGACTGTTTTGGTTCAACTGTTTCAACTTTATTTAAGAAAAATTTGGGCAGAGACCAGAGTTACTCAGACCAAAACAAAGACAGACATTCCGACATGGAACACAAATTGTCAAAAGAGAATAACTGACTTTAGTATTGATTTTTTCAGATAAACATATTCACTCACCATGTTTCTCAAATATTATGTTTTTTTATGCTTTAGAAGACTTACTTTGGGTCTTTAGCGACATTGGACACAATTGTTGCATTTATCACCATTTGTTTCTTTGTAATTCTTATTAAACAAACAGGAGTTTAATTTTTCCTTCGGCTGCTAAGAGATTCGTCTGTTTTATGGGTCGCTAAACTAAAGGCATTTATGTATTCACTGGAACTACCAACCCAGGTAGAGATCTGTGCAGGACTAAATGGTTAGACCCGCTCCTGCCAGGTTTTATTACGCACCCGACCGCTCCCGCCCTTTGTTCACCCGCTGCCTGACCCGGCCCGTTTTCTAACCGCCACGACCAAATCTAGATCTGGTTACCAAAATCTCACGTTAAAATTGGGTACTACCAAAAGAGAGAGATAACAGAGAAAAGTGTATGTTATGCAAGGGTTGTGTCAGTTTGTTTGGCCCTTTATGATGAGACATGAGTGCCACGTGACGTGCAGTGAGGTTTATTGCTGGTGAGACTGTTTCAAAGTCAGATTTACAAACATATCAACTTAATATATTTGCCAACTACAGATTGTGTTTCATATATCATATCAGCATTATTTCTATACACATAGCAGGTACATATTGGGCTAAGGAAGAATGTAAAATGTATAGCGATTAAATATGCCTCCCAAACAAACACCAAGTTGGAGTCCAGACAGCCTATAACAAGCGACACACAGCACCACAGCGGATGTTCTCTCTCTCTCTCTCTCTCTCTCTCTCTCTCTCTCGAGCTGGGACCCCGCGTTCTGCACATTTTGTATGTCTTCCTTACTTAACAAAAAGGGAGATCTGTGAACTGATCTTTGTTTGTCAAATAAGAGACATACAAAATATGCAGGACAGAGGGTCCCAAGCACTTGAAACCAATTTGGAAACACTGTTCTAGTTGAATTTTGCAATTCTAGTGGAATTGTGGTAGTTTTATTGTTAAGGTTTATTAAAAGTTAAAAGATAAAAAAGCTTTACTCAAATCTATTAAAGTATTTTAATCTCTTCACACAGTAATTTGTCAACACAGA
Source organism: Danio aesculapii (assembly GCF_903798145.1). NCBI lineage: Eukaryota > Metazoa > Chordata > Actinopteri > Cypriniformes > Danionidae > Danio > Danio aesculapii. The sequence goes on along the minus strand of NC_079435.1, from coordinate 27,268,695 downwards.
AGTCTGTTGTTTTTGTCTTCTTCAGTAGTACGTTTTTGATCACTTTTTGGTTTCTGTAAATGTATACTCCGGGCTTTATGAGGCTTGATATTGCAACTGTTATTTGTTGTCTTGTTACATTTATTTATTCTCATAATCATAAACACACTTGTTTATTCACTTGATTTTGCCTAAGAATATAAACACTATTGTTTTTTCATGCTTTCAAAATATTGCTTGGCTTGATTAAGGTTTCAAGACGTGTCTGGTTTGTGTGGCTCAGTTAGCCATTTGCTAGTGGTCAACTTGCTTGCACTTGCAACCTCAGGGTTTATAATCAATTACATTTTAATCGTCAGTCTCTACTTTTGACAGTTCCCCAATCTCTAGGATCAGACAGAAGACAAAATATTTATGATTGACCAAAATAAAATAAAATAATTCTAGAATGTACAATTTTTTAACAATTATAGAGCCTTTTACATACATATACTGTAGTACTTCACTGTTAACAATTAGGTCACAAATTAAGCTACAATTAAATCATTTTCTATTGGCCCGTTTCGACTGAGTGGTACGGTAAGGTTTGGTTTGGTACGCTTTTATGGCCGTTTCCACTGTCAAAAGGCGTACCGAATCGAATCGTACCGTACCACTTTTTCGGCACCCTTTCGAAAGGGTACCAAACATAAAAAAGGGTACCAAAAGGTGGAGCTACACGTGCAGCTGAACGCTATTTGTTTACAGAGATACGTCATTCGCTTACGCAACAAGCCAGAATGAAAACAAAAGAGCCGCCATGTTTGAAATACACAGCAGAGACATTACAGCGGAATTATAAATACATATAATAAAGAACCATGGTCGACCCGGACTCAAACAAACCTTGTCGTCGTCTTGATAAACTGTCACAATGCCAAAAAGAAGAGCAGATTTACCCTGTGCCCCGTTTTTTACGAGCCAGTCTGAAGCGCGTGCGGTTTCACTTTCTTGTTTGCACTCGCCGCGCGTCTATATCTGACATAACAAACTTTTTGAGCTCATGATAATAACGTGCGCTTGATTATTGACGTTCTTTTTTAAACCTGGTCCTGTCAGACACTAACAAATGCGAGAGTGACACACGAAAAAACAAAGGAGAAGCTGGAAAAAAGGAGCACATTATTTTTTCACCAAAGGTGAACAAACAGCCATGTTTAACTATTATTGTCACCTTTTGGACTATTATGAACTCAGAATGACAGAATTACTGTCTAACAGATGAGAGGTTTGCACTAACTGTGGGCTATATTTCATGTTGTTTTTGAACCTAAAAAGGACTAAATGTCTGTTGTGTGTGGTTCTTCTGTAGTTGGTATCATATCGGAGACTGTAAGGGTCTGTATGTGTTCATATATGTTGCATTTATTTATTTCTTTTATATGATTACAGATGTTACAATATGCTGTTTCGCACTATCATTGATCTGTAGTTATAATCAACTCATGTTCATAGAAATGTTAGTAATAAACATTTATACAGAAGTATTTATGTGTATAAAGCATCTGTTTTGTGAGAAGTGCTTCTCATATGATATGTGAACGACCCGTACAGCTTTACTGTAGACATTTTCTCGAGCAAAAATCACGTCGACTGAAACACCACGCCCACCAAAAGGGTACTCTTGATAGTGGAAATGCAAGCCTGATAAAGGTGACTTGTACCGACCCGAACCGTACCGTACTGTACCAGTCAGTGGAAATGAGCCATATGTGAAAGCTTTATGGCATAGGCTTAAATGTAAGCCACTTTTGGCAATCTTTTGTTACATTTTCACATTTTACAGTATATTTTTAGAAAGGATGAAGAAGAAAAGCCATTTTATTCTTTTGCAGCAGGGTTCAGCTTTGCAACATCCTAAAAACATACTTATGTAGTGTATGCAAATACATGGTTTACATGCTGTTTTATGGTGATAGCATATAAAAGAAATGTCAAGGTCTATCGTAAGTCTTGAAGATATGCTTTAGGGCACAGAATTTTGCCAACAACTGTTGCAGTGGTTGTTTACTCTTTGTGCGAGCTTTCAGATAGCAATACTGGAGTAATATGTGGTTCTCATAATGAAAATGTGAGGAGACAAGCTAGTCTCGGTGGAACAGTATTCTGCCCCCTCTGGGCTTTTTTGTTTGTAGGGAAGGGGAGGAGGACAGAAAAACACACATGCTTAGAATCTTTATTAACAGATTTGTGTTCCCTCAGGCATGTTGCACCCGAGGTCATATGCCAAATACGAACACTAAAAGCAATTGCATTTGCCACATATAACATTAAAACACACAGGTGTTTTTAACCTCTTTTCAACACCCCTTGTTAACAGTGGATAGCTACATTAGTTAATGTATAGTAAGACTGGAAAATTATTGTGGCAGAGAGTGCTCAAATGCACTGCAAGTTAGAAAAATTATACATTACTAGTGTCAGCAAAACCTACAGTAGTCTGATGTGCTTATTCTCTTAGTTTTTCAGAGTAACTCTTGTTAACATGGCATTAACATAATGTTTTAGTTATTGTTAACTGTGCAGTTCATCAGATTATTTTGGCTAAAATATATAAACAACAAGGAATTGTACAATCAGGAAGATAAAATCAACTTCTCAGATCTTGGACAACACTGCTGGTTTGTCAAATTTTAGGGGTCATATTTACTCTGCATTATTTGCTGTGCATTCTTCTGTTTGCTTTTGTTTTGAGAATTTGCATGCATATGTGTTGTCAAACTGATGCAGATGTTTTCTCAATTTGTTAAGGCTGATTTATACTTCTGCATCAAGCGCACACGTAAGCTGTGGCGCAGCCTTCACACGGTCGTATAGTTCTCGCCATGGCTGATGCCGACGCTGATGCCAAAGAATATAGAATACACAAGACATGTCACTTGTATAGTTTTAAATAAGAAAAAGTGTAACGGTCAATGTGGCAAACAAAGCCCCGCCTACTAGTACAGGAGCCAATCATCAAGCGCTATAGACTGACGGGAAGGCTCGGGCCAGACATGTGCTTTTACGACAGTTTGGTGGTCAACAAACACACTGGAATCTCAGTAAATACTTTCTTCACAGACATAAGAAATATATCCAGATGAAGCTTGAAATCTGTACTTTTAAATGAACCAACTACACTTGAAAACAAATGTTTTCTGGTTCTGTAATCTGTATGAAACAAACGCGAGGTACAGTCTATCCTGTGAAATACATCACATTACAGCAATTACTCAAACGTACACAAACTTGTAAACAAAGAGTCACAGTCATTTCTGTAAGAGATTTCCCATCAAGACCAAGTTTTGGATTACTTCAGCGCAATCAAACGATCATTATGCAGAGGATGATAATGTGTAGAATGGCCATAAATGAGGTTGGTGTCGTGATCTCATTCCTTTCGAATGTGCTTGTGCATTATCTTGGGCAACCTAAAAATATGTAGATTTGTTTAATTTGAATGTTTAGAAACTAAACTTATGAGACAGTGTTGTTGTTTAATTTTATTAGTGGTTCCAAATATAAGCTTCCAAGCTTGGCATATAGTTTTTGATAATTTGATGTTTTCCCATTCAGACAGAATGCCCGAGCATACTGCCTGAGAGGCATTTCAAAGATGGCCGCTGAGTAAAATGACTTGCCCTAAAGGGACTTTGCTGATGTGCACCTCTCAAAAAGTGTAACTACACTTCGCAGCGATGCATAACGCAAGTTCTGTGATTGGTCGGCTTGGTAGCTGTGACCAGTGTGGGTGGGACCGAGAGCTACGCAAACCCGTTGGAGCAAGTGTTTACAAGTGTGGAGTCCTGTGAAGTATGTCTAGATGGAAACTGTTGTTTTGTGTTCACCTTATGATTAATATTGTTTCCCGTCCACCAGTTCCCGCCTCTTAATCAGTGAGTTTTAGCTACATGTACATCAAGAGCATTCAGAAAAAACACAACATCCATGAAGAAACACAACACAGTGGAACACAAAAACATATTGCCACACTCTAAAAACTGGCAGGTTATTTCAACTCAAATTGGGTAAAATTGACTAACCCAAACATTGGATCAAATTTGGTCCTATTTACTGAATTTAAAAAATTAACCCAGAAGATGGGTTAGTCCCTATTACACCCAAAATTGGGTTTAAATAAACCAGCCTTTTTAGAGTGCAACTAGTGATCCTGAAGTGTTATTCAGTGTAAAGTAACTAATTACAAATGCTTAAATTACTGTAATTGCATAGGAATTGCAGTTTACTAAGTAGTTTTGAAAATTTTAATTTTACCTGAGTGCATATCAGTGCTTCACCATTTTCCTTCAACCTGCAGTCACTTTTTCTTGTCTTGGTCATTGGCTAAGGTAGAAAAATCAGTCCTGCGAGACCAGTCCAATCAAAAAGTAATAATTCTGAATCATAATGAACAATTTCAAGACCTGTTTGGAAAGTGCCGAGAGACTGTTTAGACTGCATATCACTGATGAGAAGATGACTGATGTTGACTTTATGAGGACTGAAACCATCAAATGGATATAAATACATCAGCTTTTCACAGTGTAATACTCACTACTCTAGAGTACTAAAAGGGCTACTTTTTACTTATACTTTGAGTAATATGTACAACAGATACTTTTACTTGCATTACATTTTTGAGCAAGTAATGATACTTTTTCTTGAGTATGATTTTTTAGTACTCTTTCCACCACTGGTGTTATTGCAGAGCAACACAAATGGCATGCAGAAGTATAAATGCACGACTATGTGCAAGGCAGGCACTGTGGGTCACGCCGATTACTCTAGGCAGTAGTATAAACCAGCCTTTACTGTTTTTCTATTTGCATGGGTTTCCTTAGGATAGCATGTAGCATGTTTGTGCTTTCTTGGCCATTGAAAATCCTTCATGAGCATTAATTCATTCATATGTTGCTCATTATCAGTTCAACATTCATTAACATAATAATGAGATGTTGTTAAATGCAAGATTCTGATTTATGATGGATGTATAAATGAATGCATGACGAATGTATCACAGCTAAAGTAGCAAAACAAAAAACTACATAAGTGGTTGGCAACAAAAACCTGCCAAAATGTCTTGAAAAAAAATATTGTGAATGTGTTTAAGTGTGGTAACCACAGTACAAACAGAATTATTGACTACTGTTGTATCTGAATAATATTGCACATCTTTACACATCACTTTATTCTAAAATCTTTTGCAACAACAGCAATCATGTTTGCAAAATATCCATCCATCCATGTCCAACAGCTTATTAGGAGCCAGGTTGCAAAGGCAGAAGTTTTAGCTAGGAACCCTGAATTTCCCTGCTGAAATCCAATCAGTTCCCGAAGGATGACATCATGCATCGCTAGACTTTTTTTTCTCATTTCAGAATCTGTTTCCATCAGATGTATGTAATGATAGGGGTAAAAGGACAAACAACTTCTGTTCCCCTTCGGATGGGGAACTCCAATGCTATGTGGAAACTTCCACTATGGGGATTTCGTCAGAAACCAATCATCTGAAAGAGTATAAAAACGGGCCAATGAAATGCCAATGAGTTGGCAGCATCAGCGTGCACAGCTGGCATCAATGACAATCAGTCATGCTATAAAGATGCAGCCAGTGCCATGCTCGACATCCTTTCGCTTTCAGAGCCTTTCACAAAGCTTCTGAGAGAGTCTTTGAGGGTATCTCCAACCTGTGTCTACAGAGAGAGATCGAGAAGCAGCTTCTCCCGGTCCAGAGCGCGTATACGCAGTGGCAGATGGTCGAGCTGGGTATTTCTCCCTTGCCTGGCGTCCTTTGGGTCCAGTCCTCCAAGAGCGGTTTGTATATAGGAAAAAAGCTTTCCTAAAAGAGCAACACGGTCGTGCAGCGCGTCTTTTTTTTAAGACGTCACTCCGACCGTGCGTTTCTGGATGCGGTGGTTTCCTATCCCCGGATGATGGGCACGAGCACAGCGTTTCATGTCTGGGGGTCCAGCATGTTAATGCGGTGCTCGCGGGCAGTGCATGCCATCACTGATGTCATGTCTGTTGCGCAGTTAAGATCGCGGCTCGCTCTTGCAAAAGAGCCACCCACCCCAGTTGTCCCCCGCACTGCGGTTGGCACTCAGGCAGATCTGAGGGTTTCAGTGGGAGTAAATCCGCCGCCCCCGGGCCGCGGACCTCTCGCTCCTCCACGCGCTCCATCCAAGCTTCAGGTGAAGAGAAGCGCTCCGTCCTGGGATGGTCGCTCTCTCACCTGATGACACCGGGGGTCAGATGTCCATTGCTGCATCGGAGGATGGGCTGTCATTGTCTGATGAGGATGCGAGCCCGCTCGCTCCCTCCCTCCGGGGTGGAGAGCGCGGCGTTGGTATCTAAAAAGCAGACATGATGGCCGTGCTTTCTCGGGCTGCTTCGGCCGTGGGTCTGGTGATGGTTTATCCCCCAGCCCCGCGGCCGGACCGACTAGATGGGTGTGATGTGGAGGATATATAGAGGCAAGACCTTCAAAGCCTCCCGTCCCCTTCTTCCCGGAAGTGCACAGTAAACTCACGCAGTCCTGAGGGCACTTTTTTCTGCCCGATCTGCGTGCGCTTCCATCCTCACCATCCTTGGAGGTTGGGCTGTCAAGGTCTGACAAGGGCCTCCCCATCCCCTTCTTCCTGGATGGGCACAGTAGGCTCATGCAGTGTGCTGCGTACGCCTTCCCCCTCACCATGCACGCTATGGCCACCTACCAGCGCTACCAAGCGCAGGCGCTGGCCTGGCTGCGCGAGGATGGTTCCGACCCAGGACTGAGCATGCGCTCCGCACCGCAACCGACTATGCTCTTACAAAAAAAGTTGGCTGTGTGTGCCCTGGGAAGGACGATGATCACATCCGTGATCCAGGAATGCCACCTCAGGCTAAACCTGGTCATGTGCGTGACGTTGACAAAGTTCGCTTTCTTAACTCACCCATATCCCAGGCTGGCCTGTTCGGCGACACTGGTGGTGAATTCGCCCAGGAACTCACGCCGGTGATAGAGCAGTCGGAGGCGATGGGCGAGGTCTCTATTGGCGGGATTGTATGACCGCTCCCTCCGGCCACGCGGCTGCGCCGAGCATCGCGCAGGCAACCAGCGTCCCCCGCTCAGGGCGCCGCTAAGTTCGGTAAAACGGACCGCGAAGCATCCCTGAGGCGGGCCATCTGGGGAGGAGGGAATTTGCTCTTTCCCCGCTGGAGGGCGGGGCACTTTATTTAAAAGCGTAAAAAAAAAAAAAAAAAAACGCCATCAAATCCTCAGTGAAAGAGCATTTTTCCCCTCCTCCGGATGTGACAGCCCGAACACTGCCAGTCTGGGACGCTATGCCTTCCAGCTCGCAGGATCAGTGCATTTCGCCAATGGCTCATGGAGCGTGAGAGAACGGTCTCCTTTCTCTCCACTTCCAGCCCCTCTTCTGGAGTTTGAGTGCGGGGCGAGAACATCTCCTCTCCTGCTCTCCTGTGGGACCCCAGCGCTCCCCGGATGAGCCCATTCACTCCACGCTGCCCCGCCAGCGATCGTGCGGGTGGGACCATTTGCGGGGGCTCTGCCTGCCTGGTTAGCGCGGGCCAGCCCATCGCAATGGCTCATCCATACGACCAGACTCGGCTATGCGATTCAGTTCGCAAAACGGCCTCCCAGGTTAATAATTTCAGAGGCTCCTGGGGCATATGGCATCCGCAGCCGCGGCCACGCCGCCCGGATTGCTCCATATGAGACCACTACAACATTGGCTTCACGATCGGGTCCCCAGACGCGCATGGCACACGGGCACACACAGAGTGACTGTCACTGCGCTGTGTCGCCACACCCTCACCCCCTGGAAAGGACCCCTCCTTCCTACGGGCCAGTGTGCCCCTAGGTCAGGCATCCAGGCAGGCTGTCGTTTCGGCAGATGCCTCCAGTATGGGGCGGGGGGGCCGTGTGTAGCGGGCATGCTGCTGCGGACCTGTGGAGGGGAACCCAGCTGCATTGGCATATCAACTGCCTAGAGCTGTTGGCAGTGTTTCTCGCTCTGCGCCGCTTTTTACCGGTGCTGAGGGGGCAACACGTGCAGGTCAGGACGGACAGCACGGCCATGGTAGCGTATTCCATCCGGATGGGGGGTATACGCTCCCGCTGCATATCTCAGCTCGCTCGCTGTCAGCTCCTCTGGAGTCATACGCGGCTGAAGTCGCTGCTTGCTATTCACACCCCGGATGGGCTCAACCGTGTGGCCAACGGGCTCTCACGGCAGCTCCTTCCCCGGGAGAATGGCGACTCCACCCCGAGTCTCCGGGCATGCATAAGTATGCACTTCCCCCAGTGAGCCTACTCGCGCAGTTTCTGTGCAAGGTCAGGGAGGACGAGGGGCAGGTCTTGCTAGTCCCAACCGGACCTGGTTATCAGAACTCTCCCTCCTCGCGACGCCCCCCCTGGCGAGTCCCTTTGAGAGAGGACCTACTCTCTCAGGGACAGGGCACCATCTGGCAGCCTCGCTTAGTTCTGTGGAACCTCCACGTGGGGTCCATGAGACGCGACGAGGAAGACTTAGGTAACCTACCGTTGGCGGTGGTTAATACCATCACTCAGGCTAGTGCACCCTCTACGAGGCATGCCTACGCCCTGGAGTGGAGTCTATTCACTGAGTGGTGCGCTTCTCGCCGAGAAGACCCCCGATCTTGCCAGATCAGTGTTGTGCTTTCTTTCCTTCAGGACTGGTGGAGCGAAGGCTGTCGCGCTCCACACTGAGGGTTTACGTGGCCACCATCTCCGCTCATCATGATGCGTGGATGGCGGCACCGTGGGGAGGCATAACCTCATCATCCGGTTCCTCAGAGGTGTGAGGCGGATGTTTCCACCACGCCCCCCTCTCATGCCCTCTTGAGATCTCGCGGTAGTGCTACGAGCCTACGTGGGGATCCCTTCGAACCACTCGACTCAGTATCCTTGAGATTTCTGTCCTTGAAGACAGCTCTGCTGGTCGCGTTGGCATCGGTTAAGAGGGTTGGGTACCTGGAGGCATTTTAGGTCAGTGACTCGTGCCTAGAATTCGGGCCGGCCTACTCTCACGTTGTCCTGAGACCCCTGCCCGGCTATGTGCCCAAGGTTCCTACCACGCTGTTTAAGGATCAGGTAGTGAACCTGCAAGCGCTGCCGCAGAGGAGGCAGACCCAGCCCTTACATTGTTGTGTCCTGTTCGCGCTTTGCGAATATATGTGGACCACACTCAGAGCCTTAGATCCTCTGACCAGCTCTTTGTCTGTTACAGTGGTCGGCAGATGGGAAATGCCGTATCGAAACAGAGGTTGGCCCACTGGAAAGTGGATGCCATCTCCCTCGCCTTTTGGGCCAGGGTGAGCCGTGTCCCCCGGGGGTAAGAGCGCACTCCACTACGGAGCATCGCATCCTCCTGGGCGTTAGCTGGCGGCGCCTCTCTGACAGACATTTGTAGAGCTACGGGTTGGGTGACACCCAATACATTTGCAAGGTTACAATCTGCGAGTGGAGCCGGTTTCCTCAAGGGTATTAGGTAACCCTTGGTGATTGAGGAAACGATTCGGTTGAGGTGTCGAAACACGCTTGCTGCGCCACTCTCCCTAACCCGGAGATACGTGCGCTTTTTCAGCTTTGTCAGTTTAGTTCCCCATTTCTTTGTCGAACCCTGCAGAGTTCCTCCGAGGCCCCCAGCACCTGACTCAGCGGAGGAGTCAGGTGGTGGCCCGTTACATTGTCGGCATGCCCGCTGGTCAGCCCGCGTTCTGGGTATAGGTGCCTGCTATCAGTGATCCCCGCTGGTGATCCCATACGTTCACTCAGCCACGGTATAGTCCCCCCTTCTAGGGCAGGCTTGTGTCTTCCCTCCCCGCTAACCATCCTTATGCAAGGACTCCCCATCTCTGGGCTAGTCCATAGGTTGTCACCAGGTCTCCCCTCTGGGTAACAGGTGAGCTCCGCAGCGTCCTCCCTATCGGGACTGAACGCTTTCCCAACGTACTGTCGTATCAAAACCTATTTTACTGGGTTATTGCGACTCCCCGAAAAATATAACTGTTTCTGAACAGGTAAGTGAGGGCCAGGGGACACGTTGAAAGACTGTGTCTCGGGGCGTTGTAGGTGCGCTCGCTCTACTACGTGGCACACCCTTCGCCAGGGACGCAGTAAGGTTCTTTCGTTGTGGCGTTTTCCATAGATTTCCCCATAGTGGAAGTTTCCACATAGCATTGGAGTTCCCCATCCGAAGGGAAACGCTACGGTTACTAAAGTAACCCTTCGTTCCCCGAGGGGGGTAACGGAAATGCTATGTTCCTTTGCCACAATGATTATCCCTTAGCTGTTGAGCGTGAAAGTCTCTTCAGCTAGAAAAGGATGTCGAGCATGGCACTGGCTGCGTCTTTATAGCATGACTGATTGTCATTGACGCCAGCTGTGCACGCTGATGCTGCCAACTCATTGGCATTTCATTGGCCCGTTTTTATACTCTTTCAGATGATTGGTTGCTGACGAAATCCCCATAGTGGAAGTTTCCTCATAGCATTGGAGTTCGCCCCCCCCTCGGGGAACGAAGGGTTACTTTAGTAACCGTAGCGTTTCATGTCGACATCAAATTCCTCTTTCTCCACTGGGGTTGCACATCTACCCAACTCTGCCTTGGTCAGATATTGCTCTGCTATGGACTTCTAGATGTACCTCAGCCCTCCACCTTTTCCTTTTCAGCTTTTCTTTTGTTTTTCCTCCCACTGAATTCATCCCACTCAACCCAGGCCTATCTCCTCCTGGGTATACTGTAAAAGTCACATCCAGTAAGTCCTAAAGTAAGCAGCACAAAAGCAGCTCTATCTGAAAGATATTCCATGTGGACAAAAGTGAAAAAAAGTTTTTTTTGAGTGGGGAGAGAAGTTTATGGTATTTGATTAAAGATTCTGAAGGCACTTTACAAAAGTTATGTCTTGTCTGTTCTGTGCTAAAACAAAATATTGAGTAGGGGATAGGGCTTTCTTTTTGCATATCATTCCCTCATAGAAAACTAACAAAAAAGTGGTATGGTTAAGAATAGTGTGGCTGAAGCCATCAAACAGACATCAACACAGAAGTGCCATCATGGAAACAAAAGGTCAGACTGATTACAAAACATTGTTGTTGTTTTTTTAGTGGATTAACTCACATGGATAAATTAAATCAGGGGTTCCTAAAGTTTTCAGCCTGCAACCCCCCAAATAATAATGCCAGTGACTCACAATCCCCAATATCCTTTGAGGTGCACACATAAGTCTATTAATCGTTTAATTTTGGAGAACCCCACTCGGAGAACATCGTCCATGTTCAGATGTGATCTGTATTTACTTTTAATGTATGCGAGTATCATAAAGGTATCAGAAAGTTTAACCTGGTGCTATAAAACATGCTGCATCTGAGTCTTAAATATAACATATTCAGCCCAGGGGTCACAAAAAAATCAAAAGGGGTGATGGCTTTTTATTTGCATGTTGTTTTTTCATGTAACATTAACTACTAATTTTCTTCTGTATGTTATGGGTATTTCTAATAGTTTAATAAAAGGAATTAGATTTTTAGCAATGTCCAAGTGGCACGAACTGCTGTCATTGTCCCTCGACCCCCACTTTGGTAATCACTGACCTAAATAATAATAATGTGTGCTAGCAAAATAAACACTGTACATTTTTATTTCACACAGAATTTAAATAGGTCACTACAGTGGAATGAACTGCCAACTATTCCAGCATATGTTTTACGCAGCAGATGCCCTTCCAGCCGCAACCCATGTAAATTATTTATCTATTGTCATTCTCATAGTTGCTGTTAAAGTTATGTAAACCTATATTGAAACTACAATCATTTTAATATTATTTGTTTATTTTAGAATATTTAGGTGAATTGGGTGAGCTAAACTGTCCGTAGTGTATATGTGTAAATGTGAGAGTGCATGGGTGTTTCCCAGTTATGGGTTGCAGCTGGAAGGGCATCCGCTGCGTAAAACATATGCTGGATAAGTTGGCAGTTCATTCTGCTATGAAAAACCCAGATTAATAAAGTGACTAAGCCAAAAATAATATGAATGAATGATGGGTGATTGTGTAATGAGCAGGATAGTGTATAGTCATGCTATATATCACAGCAGTGATATGATCATGTTGTTTTATTGTTTATTTGTTGGCTTTACTTGTGCATTCGGGCTTATTGTTTTGAGTTATATGATTTTTGTAACTGTGCCTTAAACACTGTGGAAAACTATAAACACTAATGTGATATTTTCTGGACTGTCCACTTTCCAGAGGTATTATTACAAATATAACAAGAAAATAATATGGTTAAAAAGTTGCATCTCTGTCAAATTAGCTTATGCAGTATGTCAGTATTCATAAATCCCAATAATCATTTACAACAGATGCAACAACACAAATGGAAATGTTTTTTTTTTTATTGCCACTTTGCTAATATTTCTTCCCCGTTTTCCTTATTCTTTGCATTTGTTACAACCAATTAGCCGAGGCTTAATACAGTATTTTATTTTCAGATTCCTGATATGCTTATAAGAACTGAAGTGCCTCTCTCCACAAATTAACAATTTTAATGATATTTTTGATACATTTTCATGCACTAATAGTCCTATTTCATATGCATATGAATGATTGAGAAACTATAACAAGCTTCTAGGGAATTATGAGTGAAATTAGGTGTCTGAAAGCAGATGAGTGAAGGGCGCACATCTGAACATCTCCAGCTTCAGGGTATTAGTAGATCAAAACATCCAAAGCATTCAAGCAGGAAGTACTCTCATTAGTTACACTGTGAACAGCTCCTTCAGCAGTGTATGTCATCTGTATTTTATCTGAATATACTTACATTTTATGATACTATTCCATAACTCAGCTACACGTGTATTCATATATATTTGTTGTGAATAATAACAAATGTGTTCCTTTTTAAATGAAAACTCCACCTTTTTAAAAACTGTCTAATTTTACAACTCCCCAAAAGTTAAACAGTCGAGTTTTACCATTTTTAAATCCATTCAACTGATTTACGGGTCTTGCACGGGCATTTTTAACTTAGCATAGAGCATTAAATTAGATTAAACCATTAGCATCTTTCTCAAAAATGACCAAAGAGTTTCTATACTTGTCCTATTTAAAGCTTGACCCTTCTGTAGTATCATGTACTAAGACCAACAGAAAGGCCAGTGTTGCAACATAGGCTCATTCTGAAAACGTATCCCTATGTACATTTCTGAAGATTGTGAATTATGTAGCCAGGGATACATATGTCTGCATTTCATCTTTAAAATGAAAGCTACAGGGTGGTATGAAGCTGTTCCTTTTCACGCTTACCAGCTGACCACTTACCTTCGTATGGACAACTTTTCCACTGTTACCAATTTGTGCAGTGGCTCGCTGCATACTGTACGTTGGCGGACTTGTGACGTGGAGCGCAGTTGACGGTGATGACAGGGTTCCAGACTGACGATGAATGGTTCCAGAAAGCAGATAAGACAAAATCAGAAGCCAAAAAAAATTAATAAACAAGTAAAAAACAGGGTAAGAATGTGGTAAAATTTGGTGGATTACATACCCCTATATACATTTCTGGACAGAGCAAAATACATCCCAGGAGTTATGTTTTTTTGCAGTTTTTGTTTTCGCAAATACACCAGAGGCTGTTGTGTACGCTTTTTCAGATCTCAAATTTCTGTCGTAAGTGCAATTCGTTCCTTCTGTTCTCACGTAAATCCCCCAGAGGCAGACTGATTTATTGACTGACCAACCAACCAATGTCCCCACCCTCCCCTTTTCCTAAACTCAACCAATAGTGTTCTAGGGTGCTTTCACACTAGCACTTTTGGTCCGCACCCGGGTTCATTTGACATCAGAGTACGGTGCGTTTAGCAACTGTGAACGCTGTCTTCTGAACTTGGGTGCGCACCCATAAACCATACCTCAATCTGCCTGAAAGAGGTGGTCTAGGGTACGGTTCACGCAAAGTCTGGTACGGTTCACTTCTGATATGAATGCAATTGTACCAAATAACGAAGTGAACCACCAGCAGTATAACAAACTATCATTTTCATAATGTTCATTCATGTGTCTCTGCTTATCACGTACTGTACGTTAATGACAAGCGGGACTGAGCCAGGGCAAGCACAGTGATGTCTGCATGTCTCCTCCAAAAACAGCTTCTTCAAACATTGCGTTATTTTCTGAAAGTTTATAATATTTTGGCGGCAGATGGCTGCAAATCGCTTTCTGTAAGTTCAAAACCAAAAGATTTAGTAAAAGCAGAACAACCGCGATGTAAGTACGTCTTTCCATTTTGGCGATTTGCTGTCGTTTCTGTCACCTAGCAACAGCCATACACACAACAGCAGCTCGATGACGCAAGTGTATTGGGGTTTAGAAGGAAAAAAGATGAACACAGTAACACAGTGTGGACACAAACCAACTGAAAAGGTGGCAAGGGCGGACAATCAAATCTGGGTACTGTCCAGGCAATTGAACCAAGTGTGAAAGTACCCTTAAAAAGCACTGACTGAACCGCCCACCCCTTCCCTAAACCCAACTACAGTGTTTTAAAAAGCAATCCAGAAAAATTAAAGCCCTATGATTTTTAACACATTTTCAGATTTTACAACATTTTCATCCTGTTATTTACTTGTTTATTTTATTTTTCAGCTTTTGTCTTACCTGCTTTCTGGAACCGCTCTTCACCAGACTCGAACCCTGTTGTCACGGTCAGCTCTGTGTCTCAAGTCCGCCAACAAACATGTGAAGCTACCAGATAAACTGGTTACAGCGTAAAAGCTGTCTATACGGAGGTAAGTAAGGAGCTGGTAAGCGAGAAAAGGAATGGCGCCATACCGCCCATAGCATTCGTTTTAAAGATGAAATGCAGTCATACGTAGCTCTGGCTACATAATTTGTGATCTCCAGAAATGTATATAGTGCTACGTTTTCAGAATAAGCCTGTGTTGAAAATGTAACTACAGAAGGGTCAATCTTTCAATAGAAAAAAATGATCTAAACTCTTTTTTGTAATGTTTTGAGATGCTAATGGTCTAATATGATTCTATAATCTATGCTAAGCTAAGTTAGACTTAGAGATCAACTGAATGGATTCAAAATTGGTGAAACTTAATATTATTTGTATTTTCAAATGATTTGAATGTTCCTTTAATATTTAATGTCATGATATAAATGAAGGGAACGAATAAACCATCCACACAGAGAAGTATGACTTCATGTGTGAATGAGATTGATGTTTATTCATTTCCCCTTGACACTTTTTATGTGCTGAGTTTTTAATTTGATAGACATGAAATTTCATGGTTTCAACATTCATTTTCATCAAAGTCTCGCAGTGATGGCGTACATCTATAACTGGTTTTTACCCCAGGAGTCTGCTCCATTATTCTCTTTTCCTTCAGACCAACTCAAATGGACTGAATTTTACCCCATTAATATCATCAACAATCCCTATAGGCCACATCTCAGATATGTTTGTGGCTGAATGACAGGTGACAGAAGGAGCTCTGAATATAATCAATATGGCCTCCTTTGTGGTAAGACTGTTTTTAATTATGTCCCAGATGAAATCGGTCAGGGTCCCGACAGCATTTGTTTAGGCAGAGAGAGCTCTGAACTGTGCTTACTCAGAATCAGAAGAGAAGGTCACAGTGCTCCAAGAAGACCATCCACAATTTAGTGTCCATTTATGCTGGTGAGAATAGTTGAAAAGAAGCTGAAAAGAAATGCTAAATGGGCAATTATTTCAATTGTAATTATTTCAGTTATTAGCAGTTAATAATTTAGAAGATTATTTCTGACAGAAAAGATGAAAAAATACCAAAAAAAAGTAGATGTGGCTGTTAAGTTAAACATTCTAGAGTACTGAAATTCTGCTTTAGAGAATTTTAAATTACTGCTTTAATATGTCAATGTTATCCTTTTATTTATGTTTAATAGTGTCAAGCTGCTTCATTTAACCCCAAAATGCATTAATGTTTAGGCAATCATTATTACATATTAGGGTCTTTACATTCTATGTTATTACATCTGTTAAAGTAGTATTTTTTTGCAGCTTACACTGTGAAAAATGCAGGGATGCACACAATTCATTCATGTTGTCCCAACACAAATTGATTAAGTTAACTTAACACTTCTAACAAATTTATGTGGATTGAGCATAAAAAATAAGTTGTCCCAATGAAATCTCAAGAATTGTGTTGTTTCAGCTCATTTTAAATACGTAGTTCGAAAGAGCAAAAATTAAATATTTTTTGAGTGTAGGTCATAAAAGCTTCAGGAATTAATTGTGACAAGAAAATTTGATACCGTCATAAGCCTACACATATTACATACTCTGGCGGTTTCAAAGACAAGGCTTAAGGCTACTCCTAAATGGCATGTCTGAGCTGTCTAAACTGAAAATAACTTGCAGTGACAGATCTTAAAATAAGTCAATGACCTTGTTTTGTCTCAAGATGCACACAAGTAATGACTTTCTCAATTTTTTTTTTTTTTTTTTTTTTTTTAGAAATGCTTAAATACTCTACCTTATCTAGTTTAAAAAAATAAAATAAAATAACAAATATGCTAACATATACACTTTAAAACAAAAATTGGTAAAATTTAACTTGAATTTAACTGTTAAATATACAATTGTAGTGTTGTTTTTTATTTATTTTAAGGTAAAATACTGCATTTTATTAATTGTTTTAGTCTAATTGTTATTGTTCTTAGTACTAACATCTACATAACATAACTACAAAACAAAACAACAACAAAACCATAAGCAAACAACATTTCCCACAAGCAGAGAAACATAATATTTTATAGAAAGTGCTCAATATCATTCACACAACTACAAAATCAAAATTAGATGTAATATAATACTCTAATGTGCATAACTTAAGGGAAAAGAAAAATAAAAGACCAAAAAACATAATATATACATAACAGAAGTGTCATGCAGGGAATTCTGTGCGAATGTATGATTATTTACTATATATTAAGGAAACATATTATTAACCAGGTTATGGCTTATTACTGTAGCATTCGTTTTTACTGTATTTCAGAATAATTTGTATAAACTCTGTTTATGGTTAGTTAACTCGAAGTGTGCTATTTTGGAACAACAATTTTTGTAATACATATATTTTAAATCAGTCACATTTTGCAATCAGGTTTAACTACATAATGTTAGTTAATGTATTTACTAGAAAAATGAATAATTCTTGTACAGCACTTTTTTAGCATAGTTCAACATTTGCTAATTCATTATTAAAATCCAAATTCGTGCTTGTTAACATTATTTAATGCACTGTGAATTAACTTGAGCTTACAATGAACAACTTTATTTTCATTAATGCTAACAAAGATGAATAAATACTATATAAACCTATTATTGATTACATTTCATTGATTACTAACAAGAACGTATTGTTCTTGTTAGTAAATACATTAACTAACATTAACAAATACAATATTATGATGAAGTGTTACTTTTAAATCTAATTAAATGCCTAATTATATAACTGTGCACCTACATTCAATTCATTACATGGTTGATAGGTGATTTCAAAGTGTACTTTATTTGAAATACAATGCATTACCAACAATTTTGAAACCCACTATGAATCCTGCAAGCGATATACCATCAAATGTAATTTTTTCTGAATAAAAATATGCTCAATAATAACGTCAGCTTATGGCGGCACTGTGGCTCAGTGTATATATATTTTATATATTAGATTATATATAAATGATATATATATATATATATATATATATATATATATATATATATATATATAAAATTTATATATAATTATATAATAAGAAACAGGACTGCAACTTTAAGATTATATATATATATATATATATATATATATATATATATATATATATATATATATATATATATATATATATATATATAATCTTAAAGTTGCAGTCCTGTTTCTTTCTGCTTTTACAATAAACTTAAACAGCGACAACTTTTTTGTTTATAAAAATATTTTTTAACTTTTTTTAAACTGTAAACTGTGCTTCAAAGTCTCTTATTTACAAAAACAAACAAACGAACAAACAAAAAAGTGAATGAGGATTATTTTCCTAAAGTGTTCCAGAATTATATTAATTTGAATTTAAACATTACTTTACACTCAAAAATGGACATGGCAGTTAACCGGTTAAGTAATATAATTTATATGCTCATTTGATTAAGTAACATAAGTCATATGTTCATATGTTTACACTGGCTGCCTGTTAAGTTTCGTATTGAATTTAAAATATTGCTTCTTACATATAAAGCTTTAAATAATCTAGCTCCTGTTTATCTAACCAATCTTCTGTCTCGCTACAATCCAACTCGCTCTTTAAGGTCTCAAAACTTAGGGCTTCTGGTAGTACCTAGAATGGCAAAGTTGAGTAAAGGAGGTCGAGCCTTCTCATTTATAGCTCCTAAACTCTGGAATAGCCTTCCTGATAACGTCCGAGGCTCAGACACACTCTCCCAATTCAAAACTAGATTAAAGACCTATCTCTTCAGTAAAGCATACACTTAGTGCACCACTTAGGGGGCTTCCACACAGGTTCTGCATCTTGTTGATATACACTGTGAACATCAGCTACGCTAATTATTTTCTTTATTCTCCATTTCCACCTGGGGATACTCTTCCCGAGGCCCTCAGACTATGCAGAGTCACTGATTCGATCCAAGACCAACGACGAGATGATCCCATGGTTTCCATATCCTGGACCAGGCCGAATCCTGAGCGGCTACTGTGATGGTCATGGAAGAGTGGAGAACATGAGACTGATTCCTGTGACGCTCCAGAGACAGACGAGTCTTCGCTGAGGCCAGCTTCCAGCCTCCGCCACTGAGACTGCAGCTCTGCACAAGACGTTTGGCCAGCGGAGAAATTAAAATGATCGTGCCCAACTGAGCCTGGTTTCTCTCAAGGTTTTTTTTCTTCACTTCTGCCATTAGTGAAGTTTTTTTCCCTCTCCGCTGTCGCCACTGGCTTGCATGTTTCAGGAACTATAGAGCTGCGCATCGTTGGATTTGCTCTTCAATATTTGGACTCTCAGTAGTGATTATTAAACCACACTGAACTGAGCTCAACTGAACTGAACTTAAACACTACAAACTGAACTACACTGTTCCTATTTACTGTGACCTTTTATGTGAAGCTGCTTTGACACAATCTACATTGTATAAGCGCTATACAAATAAAGGTGAATTGAATTTAATTGAATTGATGTTTCATATGAATATTTGGTCAACAAATAGTTTAATCGTCTGATTAAATTGATTAAATAGTTTAATCATCTGATTCCACCAAAACTATGCAGAGCATTTGGGAAATGATCAGTGAGCTGAGATTTTGTTGACACTATTGGGGCACTTTATTAATCACATAAGTGAGTCACGGCGTAATGCCATTGTCCTGAATTCACCCAAATGGAAATGCATTAAATTATCTCCCTTTGTGTTACACAGAAGAAAGAAAGTCATATGGGTTTGGAATGACAAGAGTGTGAATAAGTAATGATAAATTTTAATTTGAGAGTTAAAGATCTCTGTAACTTCGACATAACACTGTACGAGTTCTTTGTTTTACAGCAGCAAAACAAACCAGCTATTTCTGTTTTCTTTAATCAACAAATTGTCCATACATCATCCATTTTAGGTCCATATATCATGCTCAGTGATAAATGACCTTATTTAATGTGATATAGTGATGTGCTGGGAAAGAAATATGTGGACTGATGTACGACGGGCAGACTGGCATTAATTAAGATGTGCTCCCATAAATCCTGCTCTGTCCTGAACACACTTTAGAACAGCCGAATATCAGGTGAGTTGTTGTACAGTGTGTGTGTGTGTATTTGTTCATGTGGTTTGAAGGGACACTATTTTGTATATTGATATTGGTATGACTATGTTAATTGTTAATGTGGAATCTGGTCATTTGAAATGGTAAAATACCATATTTGACAGGGTTTGACATTTCACCATGTTTCCTATGAGGTTTGAGGTTTTGGAAAGTAGTAGGCAAATTCCATATAATAAGCTGATTTTACTAAAGCACAATCTGCCTATGGAGAGTCTTCATAAACCACATATAGAAGTGTGTGTATGGGAGTCCGTATGTGTTTACGTGTGTGAGGATGCATGTCTTTGTGTCTGAGCATACACAAATATAAGCATTCAGGAGACAGAACAGAAGGAGGCAGGGTTACTCTCCATAATCACCAGGCTTTGATTAGCATTTCAAATGGAGTTTGTCATGCAGACGAAGGAAGAGGAATGCAGGGCCAGCAAGTCACTGTATAAAAACAGGGATGAGAGACTGTGCTAAACGTGAGGCTTTGTTGTGGCTGCAAGTGAGCTAAAGGTTAAAAGTATCTTTGGGGGCCCCGGGGTGGAAAATAAACAGCTAAAATGATTACAGTAAACATTAACATCTGAATGAAAGAAGATTCTCAGCCAAACAAGCAAAGGGTTTTGGATAGAACCTTCAAATGTGCATATCACGAGTATTCGTTTTATTTTCATGCCACAGATTTTATGGATTTAACCCATGCAGAAGCACATACATTAATACTGTGGGTAAATTCCAAGCATTTTCCATTAATTGTCCTTAAACTGGAATGAAATGCTACAAATGTATAATTTTCAGTAAACTGAAGCCATTTGTTAATGGATTAAAATAATGCAAAATGCTTAAATGTGATATGGAACATTTGATTCTGTTGCTAATTGTTGTTTAACTTATCATTACACTCTTTAAACCACTGACAGAGTTGACATTTTCCACCATTTTGTGCTTTAGCTCAAGATGCTAACCTCAAACCAGATACCGCATGGCATGTCTAAGACAACATTTTCTGTATTTTCTTCATATTACTGTTTTTTTTAAATGTTAATGAGAAATTCTCCAAAATATCATAATAGAAGTTATTAATAATTAATACTGCTATTGGTGTATTCGGTACTGCAGGTTGGGGGTTGAGCATTGGGCTAAAGATCTACCTTGTAAAAATGAGATGTGTAAATTTACAGATCGTAGATGAATAAATGACAACACCGACATTCACAGAGCTGTGAGACCGGTGTCTAGCCAATGAAGGTAAATCTATATAATGGTAAAAATGACAATTTCTTCCTCCTGTTTTACAGAGGTCGACAACATTCCTGGTGCGTTACTGCCACCTCTTGCTCTGGTCGCCAACCAATACAATATAATGCTTATTCCTAAATATTTCTCTTTACTATAAATTACTATATTAAGTAACACCTGGTTTTATTGGATTTTTTTTGTTGTTGTTTTTGCTGTTATATACTATAATGTGTTTCCGTTTAGTACAGCATATTATTTAGAGTAAATAATTGAACTGAACAATTATGCTTCATATGATTCATTGACAGTTTTATTGATCACTAAGATATGATTTATGTTGCTTCAATTTAAAAATGAAAATAGCAAAAATAGCCTAGATGTAGCTAAGCTACATTTGCCAAGTAGCTTTTAGCTTAGCTTGCTTCATTTTCCAGACGGTAGCTTTTAGTGTAGTTAAGCTATAATTTAAGTAGACTAGCCAATAGCTTATCTCACTACATATTTCAAGTAGCTTGCCCAACACTGGAAAAATCAATATGGTGCAGCTAAATATCAATTTCGATATAAACGGCCCTGGGAGTGAGGAAGTATCGGTGTATCCAAAATGTTTTGCACAAATGAATGACTGAAGAATAATGACATACCACATTTTTTCTAACACAAAAAGTGTTTTAAGTTAGCTTAATTGTTTTTAATAATGTAAGTGGATTGAACATAAAACAATTAAGTTGTCCTGAAAAAACCTTAAAAGCCGTGTTGGTTAAGCTCATTTTAAATAAGTAGTTTGCAGTGGTGTAAAGTGACAAATTACAATACTCAAATTACTGTTACTGAGTTTTTTTTTTTTAGAAATTGTAATTTACTAAGTAGTCTTTGACCTGCAGTCACTATTTTTTCTTGTCTATGTGGATTAGAAAAATCAGTCCTGTGATTCCTGTCCAATCAAATCAAAGACATGGGCGATTTATAATTGCAGCAAACTGTTTGGAAACATTAAAAGTCCTAGTAGATGTTTAAAAT
The DNA here is from genome assembly GCF_903798145.1 of Danio aesculapii. Taxonomy (NCBI): domain Eukaryota; kingdom Metazoa; phylum Chordata; class Actinopteri; order Cypriniformes; family Danionidae; genus Danio; species Danio aesculapii. The sequence goes on along the minus strand of NC_079435.1, from coordinate 27,246,553 downwards.
ATTTACACGCATTGACCCAGAGACTGTTTAGTTGCATGTCACTGATGAGAAGATGGTTGATGTTTACTGTATGATGATCAAAATGGCCTTAAACACACAGCAGGCACAAAAAGTCAACATGACGTCAGAATGACGTTGTATCCCACCGTTGTGGGGATGTTGTATTTTGTTTGGAAATGAAAATCGAATTGAGGTCAGAACTCGACATCAATGTCCACGTCCATCCTAAAATCAACCAAATATCAACATCTAATGATGTTACAGCTTTATGTTGGGTGGAGGTTACCACTGTGACGTCTATCAGACGTTGGATTTTGGTTGCCATATCTGACGAATAAATGTCAGTATTATGACGTTGGTTTAGGTGTTGGCATGATGTTGGATTTTGGTCACTTTTTAACACAACCTAAAATCAACCAAATATCAACGTCATTTGACCGCATTTTTGGACATCAAAATAATGTTGTCCTTAGACGCTCACTAGAAATTTAATTTTGGTCATCTGACATAAGAAACTGTCTTTAAATTAATATTTCCAAGACAACAAAATACGTCATACACAATTTTTGAGATCTGTTTAGAGATAACTTGGTATAATTTGTGTTATTATTACAAAACTGTCATAGCAAAATGTTTGTTTTTGGAAAATATGTTTATATTGAAGACAAAATGTACCTGCAATTCCACAATCCCCCATATCTATTTATTGCACTGTGCTGGAATAATGCAAAGAAAATAACACACCAATGAAATATAGTTGTCTTTCTGCCACAGTATATCTGGGTCTTTGACAGTGGAGATCAATTTTTGCGAACAACCTAGAATTACCTACATTTCAAGGTTACTGGTTAGTCCTATTTGAAGTTCTCCTATCAGACTCCCTCTGACAGCAGGCTGTCCAGATGAAGGCTAAAGGCACCCTTTCAGTCACAGCAAGATAAGTTGCCCTTTCCAAATCTATGATATCTATTGCAACTTTACAATGATGTCACTTAACTCTTTTAAGTCTCTCAAGTTGCTGGTCATCCATGAAAGTCAAATGCTGAAGTGTGCAGGATAATGCAGAGATTCTCAATCGGAAATCAGTTCAACACTTCAGCTGCAATTGCTCGCCGGTTCAGATCTGAATGGTGTAAGGATTTGTATCTCCCAACCCAAGCCCATTCTGAAAACATACCTCTATATACATTTCTGGAGACCACCATACATTTTTGCAGTTTTTGTTTTCGCGAATCCACCAGAGGCCGCTGTGTATGCTTTTTGAAATCTCAAATTTCCCTTACAAGTGCCATTCGCGGTTACTGTTTTCGCATATATCCATCAGAGGCCGCTGTCAACACTGTTTGACTTACTGAATGACTGACTGACTGATCGACTGACCCACCCTCCTACTTTCCTAAACCCAACAAATAGTATTTTCAAAAGCACTGATTGACCCGCCCACCCAATCTCCTGAAAACCAACTAACAACTTTAACAATCAATTCAGAAAAAGAAAAGCCCTGACCTGATTTTTTTACTACATTTTTATATTTTACCACATTCTCACCCTGTTATTTACTTGTTTATTTTATTTTTTGGGTTCTGTTTTTGTTCTACGCACTTTCTGGAACTGTTCTTCTTTGGACTCGAACCCCATCATCATGGACAAATCCTCTCTGCATCTAAAGTCCACCGACATACATGACGAGCTAACCAAACCAACTGGTAACACCGGGAAAGCCGTCCACAAGGGGGTAAGCGGTCAGCTGGTAAGTACGAAAAGGAATGATGTCATACCGCCCTGTAGCGTTTGTTTTAAAGTTGAAATGCAGCCATACTTACTTCAGGCTACATAGTTCCAGAAACGTTCTCCAGAAACGTACATAGGATTGCATTTTCAGAATGAACCTATGTTGGTATCTCCATATACAGTGTCTTTACAGTTATGAGAATTTGGACTAAAATGAATGAAAATTAAAATGTATCACTGTTTGTACCATCCTTTCATCCATCCAGCTATCCAACCAACCAACCAAATACATGCACTCTTCTTGTCAATCCCAAGCTTTTAACAGCAATCCTAAACACCTAACAGTCTGTTAGAGTTTCTGTTAGAGCAGTATTTATTTAAAAAAATATTTCAAGAAAGAAATTAATTATTATATTAGGAGGTTCTTGGCTTTGTAAAGTTTGAAAAAAAAAGTTTTATAATTCAAAATCAACCCATTTTCTAATGAACATAAGCTGAACATAAGCTGCAAAGTTTGTCAAAATATGTATATTCATTTGTAATGACTGACAATGAAGTATTTAACAAATCATAACAATGATCACAGGGCGGCCGTGATTTACTAATTGTGAAACACAATGACTGCAGCACTATATGAGCTCTAAACCCTTGAATTTTTGTTCTTTTTTTCTTTCCAGCTAAGCAGTGTAACCAATCACTGAGATGTTCAGCTCACATGAAAGAGCATGATGAATGGTGCATTACAATGACCAAATCTGCCCTCATATGTATCAGCATCTATCAAATCCCCCTCCGCATAGTCCAAACTTTGATTTAGGTGGGCGCACTGGCCCATGCGAGATCCCCTGTCTGTGGATATTCAGGGGTAATATGTCCCATCTGTTCTCCCTCCCACCCTGTAGGCCACCACCTGTAATGACGAAGCTCTCAAGGTCAACAGCACAGTACTGCATCTATTAATCACAGGCCGGAGAGGAGGAGCCCACCACACACACCCCCCCACACACACACACACACACACACACAGACACACACACACACACACACACACACACACACACACACACACACACACACACACACACACACACACACACACACACACACACACACACACACTGTAATCAGAAACACTGCTCTCTGACCTCTGAATCTCCACTTCATGCTAACAATTAAAAATAATGTGTTTGGCAGAGTGTAATTACAGAGTGGGTAGACAGAGCGACAGGAAGAGAGTGAGAAATAAAGAGAGAGAGGTGGAGCATTTGCTGAAATGAGGGTAAAGCTGAAGGCATTTTAATATTATATTTAGGCATATAATATATTCCCATCCGAAGCCGGTAAGGGCAGGTAAGGCAGTGTGACACCAAAATTTTCAGCAAAAAGATAGACCTCTATATAAACGGAATCAATTTTATAGACTATTTTAATTTAAAAAAAGCGTGAGCAGCTTGTATTAAAATTTAATGCATGAGTTCAGGAGGGATGTATTATTAAAATGGTGTAATCACACTCTGAAAATCAAAGGTTCTTTATTGAAATCGATGGTTTGATTAGGAACCTTTAACATCCATTAAAACTTTTTTCATTCCAGAAAAAAGTTCTGTGTATATAGTATATGTTCTGTGTATTAATATGTGAAGTTTATTTATAAACTAATTTCTAGAGGATCACATGCTTATGATTGCTAGCGGCTGGATCTGCATTATCCAATTCTCAATGCACCAATCAGACGACTCCTAAGCTACTACCGATATCTTTGTTTTGAAGAATTCCAACCCTACTCCTCCTTCTTCCTAGATGGGTGACACGATGACTCAGTGCTTAGCATTGTTGCCTCACAGCAAGAACGTCTCTCTGTTCCAGGCTTTACCAAACCAGCAGACGTTTCTGTGCAGAGTTTGCATCTTTTCCCCGTGCTCATGTGGGTTTTCCCCAGGTTCCCCGGTTTCTTCCCACCGTCCAAAAACATGCAACTTAAGTTAATTGACTAATCCAAATCGGCACCATAAATATGCTTCTAGTAAATAGTTATCTCTTAAGAGCAATCACTATCTGTTCATTAATTACTACAGCAGGGGAGTTCTCGAGATCTACCTGAGCTCAAACTCCCCTCCCGCCTTGCAACGGGAGGGAGCCCCGGGCACGAGGATCTTATGAGCTCAGGGCTCTCTCCTGGGACAGCATGCCAAACAAGCTTATAATCAATCATCAGCTAAGTGTGAACTCTTGAAATATTCTTCACTTCTGAAACAAAATGGTTCATCACTGGTGTAACAAAAATTATTCTTAATGATTCTTGCAACTCTACTTGATGTCTAATTCTATTTGTGAAGTACTGTAGTCATTTTAAATAAAAAAAAAATCATGCTATATAATATGGTTATGTCATTCGTCCTTTGTCTTGTCGCATTGTCGCGTTCCTCATGCTCATTCACTCATTCATTGCAATCTGTGTTTTGCTTTGTAAACCATAAACTCACATTCATTTCATTTTCAATCTTAATCATTTTGACATTGAGAAGTGTTCCAGAAGGCTGCGGTAGACTAATGCTTTCTTACTTCACCCTTATGAAGTTGTGGTTATGCTACACAAGTAATTTGTTGTTTGTAAAGAATAAACTGCAGAATCCCATTGGTTGACAACCATATAAACATTGACCAAACTAAAATGCTTGATGACAATCCTGGACAGAAAACATTATATTTTCAGAAAGTTTTAAAACTGCGAATCGCAATCACAGCATTCGTTCTTTGATCCATCATGTTTGAGGCCCCCCAACTGCAGTACCTGACAAGTCTTGTTGCCTATCCAAGTTTTAGGAAGTGACTTATATGAAAGGCAAAGGCATCAATATTACACATATTTTACCCAAATAAAATATGATCATGCTTTGATTTTTAATTATTTTATTAGGACAGTAAGGTTTGACTTTGCTCAGACAAAAGTCTTGTCACTTAACAGAAATATTGTACAGTATAGAATATAAAGTCATGGTGCAGTGGAACAATAACTAATATTGTGTACTTACTTAAAACAGTTGGGTTAATAATTTTAACCAAATCCATTGGGTTGACAAGGTTAACCCAACAATTTGTGTTATAAAAATAACTAATTTGTTGGGTTATTTTGCCAAAAAGTGGCTTAACCACTATATAATAATAAATAATTATTATTATTATCATTATTATTATAGTAGTAGTAGTCATCTTTATATGTAAATAAAAAAATACACCGCTTTTATTACATTGGCAAAGCTTTATTTAAATCCATGAATTTAGTCTCACTCCTCCCACAATAACAAACACCTGAGAGCAGTTTAGTTCATCCCCAAGCAGCAGGACAAGAGGGTTCTTTCTCTGTTGCTCCTCCTCCTCTAAGTACTGAACGAAATACAAGTATACACACATGAATTAAATAAAGTCCAAAATTTATTGTCATAAATAATGCACCTAGAAGTCACAAATCAACAAATTCAATTCAATTCAATTCAATTCAATTCACCTTTATTTGTATAGCGCTTATACAATGTAGATTGTGTCAAAGCAGCTTCACATAGAAGGTCATGGTAAATTGGAACAGTGTAGTTCAGTTTGTAGTGTTTAAGTTCAGTTCAGTTGAGCTCAGTTCAGTGTGGTTTAATAATCACTACTGAGAGTCCAAATATTGAAGAGCAAATCCAACGATGCGCAGCTCTATAGATCCTGAACCATGCAAGCCAGTGGCGACAGCGGAGAGGGAAAAAAAACTTCACTAAAGGCGGAAGTGAAGAAAAAAACCTTGAGAGAAACCAGACTCAGTTGGGCACGATCATTTTAATTTCTCCGCTGGCCAAACGTCTTGTGGAGAGCTGCAGTTTCAGTGGTGGAGGCTGGAAGCTGGCCTCAGCGAAGACTCGTCTGTCTCTGGAGCGTCACAGGAATCAGTCTCATGTTCTCCACTCTTCCATGACCATCACAGTAGCTGCTCAGGATATGGCCTGGTCCAGGATATGGAAACCTTGGGATCATCTCGTCGCTGGTCTTGGATCGAATCAGTGGCTCTGCATAGTCTGAGGGCCTCGGGAAGAGTATCCCCAGGTGGAAATGGAGAATAAAGAAAATAATTAGCGTAGCTGCTGTTCATAGTGTATATAAACAAGATGCAGAACCTGTGTGGAAGCCCCCTAAGGGGTGCACTAAGTGTATGCTTTACTGAACAGATAGGTCTTTAATCTAGTTTTGAATTGGGAGAGTGTGTCTGAGCCTCGGACGTTATCAGAAAGGCTATTCCAGAGTTTAGGAGCTATAAATGAGAAGGCTCGACCTCCTTTACTCGACTTTGCTATTCTAGGTACTACCAGAAGCCCTAAGTTTTGAGACCTTAAAGAGCGAGTTGGATTGTTGCGAGACAGAAGATTGGTTAGATAAACAGGAGCTAGATTATTTAAAGCTTTATATGTAAGAAGCAATATTTTAAATTCAATACATTCTTGTTTTTCCTCCTGGTATGAGGGCCGAACCATCTTGCTGCACAATCTGTATGGCAGTGGAGAAAAGATAGCTGGCTGAGTTGTTAAAGCACCATCTCCAAAGTGGGATCTCCAAGGCTGTCTTTATATCAAGCAGAAAAAAAAACAATAATTAAACTCAAAACAAGCCCCTCATATCAAAGGTGAAATGCTAAAAATTGGGATTAAAACAGAGCTGTTATGCAGGATTGTCTCACCAGATGAAATGTCTGCTTGAACTGGTAGATCCAAGGCTCTCTTCTCTTTTTTGCAATACGAGAGAATACGCAGTGATGCATCTTCCCAAACTTCAAAAAGTTTCTTTGGTGTGTGGGTATAAAATACCTGCCTTGAGCAATCTAAAAATAAGTAAACAAAAACAGCACTTAAATTCATGCCACACAAACAGCACACTGGATTTATTAAAGGGATATTTTAGACAAAAAAGGAAATTCTGTCATCATTAATTCACCCTCCCCTTGTTCTAAATCTCTCCTCAGATGAACACAAAACATGATATTTTGAACAATATAGGTAACTAAACCATTCTTGGTCCACAGTGAAATTCCATAGCATTTTTGTCTTCTGTTGAAGTCAGTAGGGACTATTAAGTTTTTGATTGGCTTTGTCTTTTAAAGTTATCATTTTTCATCCCTGTAGGTTAGTATAAGATGTTGGGAAAATGCAATTTTCAGGGCCTTCAATATAGTACACACAAACAGTAATAATAACATTTACCTTTCAATATTTAATAATCTGGTAAAAGATGATGTAGCAAGCTTCTGCTCTGCTCTTGTCCGGGATAACTTTCTCACGTTGCGATCCATTCAGCGCCCTCTAGCGGCAAATAATAATATAATGCTCGGATTCCGTACTTCTTGGGAAAACTATCAACTTCCTGAACAAAATGTAGCACATATATATGTCTATATTAGTATTTAGTTGTTACAATATAGTTTCCTAGCGAAAGGACAGTGTTTTTTAAGACAACATAACCTTCAACAAGACAGGACGCGACTCGGTATGATGTCTCTGCTGGGTCCTAAAGACGAGAATGACGGCGGAATATCTCAAATACATGTATCCTTTCCTCCAAAACAACTGTAGAGATGAACACAGAGGTAAAGAAAGCATTTTTATCCGCATGTAGATCGGCTATGAAGCACGCACGCTTGTATTATCAATAATTAAGAGTCTAGGTGAAACAGATATAAAAAAAAACGACACAGAGAGGCAATTTGATTAAAAAAAAATAACAATATTACTGCATTAGAGCTTACATAAACTTTATAACGCAAAAACAACATCACGTACGCATATTATTACAGCGGTTCTGTGTCAGTTCAATCAGTTGACTGTTGAAATGCAAAAATTGTAACCCAACTGGTTGAGTTATTAAATAAATAACCCAATAAAAGGTTTAAAATAACCCAACAAAGCCCCAAATATTTTTAACTCAACCATTGGGTTAAATAAATAACCCAACGTTTTTTAGAGTGTATGACTCCCATGAGCTTGGATGACTGCATTCAAACATCTCTGCAATGACTCAAATAACTTATTATTAGTCATCTGGAATGGCAAAGAAAGCGTTTTTGCAGAACTCCCAGAGTTCATCAAGATTCTTCGTATTCATCTTCAATGACTCCTCCTTCATCTTACCCCAGACATGCTCAATGATGTTCTTGTCTGCTGACTGGGCTGGCCAATCCTGGAGCACCTTGACTTTCTTTCGTTTCAGGATCTTTGATGTGGAGGCTGAAGAATTTGCCCTCTCCTGTGGTTTGAAATGTAATGAGCAGCACAAATGTCTTGATACCTCAGGCTGTTGATGTTGCCATCCACTCTGCAGATCTCTCGCACACCTCCATCCTGAATGTAACCCCAAACCATGATTTTTCCTTCACCAAAAGTTACTGTTGGGTCCATGTGGGTTCCAATAGGTCTTCTGCAGTATTTGTGATGATTGGGATGCAGTTCAACAGATGATGCATATGAAAAATCTACCTTCTGCCACTTTTCCAAATTATCAACTAGAAGTTGTTATTTTTTGCTCTTACCAGGGCTTAATTTGTGCCAGAACATGCCGGATTCGAATCCGACACCTCTGAAATCTGATTCATCACCTGATTTTACCAATCTCCCTCCTCAAGAGCCTTCCTCCTCCGCCCGCTGTTTACTTTTACTTCCGCGACTCCCCAACATTCTTCACTTTCGTCCGCGACAACCCCCCCACTCTTCACTTTCATCCTTCGTCTGGGACACCCCTCCGCCATAACACTTTCGTGCGCGACACCTCTCCATCCTTGGGAAACATGCTTGATCCGTTACCCCAATCTGTTCCAGGACCTTGCAATTCACAAATTAAGCACTGGCTCTTACAACTGGCATCGACAACAAGACTTTCGTCAGGTAGTATAGAGGCCTTAGTATACTTTAAACAAAATAAAAAAAGAACTGAAGTGACACAATTTCCAACAAAATCCAGCCAGAACGAAGTTTGTTTGGAGTTCATTTTGACAGTTTCGAAACAGCTCACCAAAATAACTTCTAAACACCTTTGAGCAACCATTGTTTTGTGACGATTACGCTATCGGTGGGTGTGTTGTGGAACTTTGCCTTCTTTGGCAAGCTTCGTATTCAGAGTTCAAAGTCAGACCAGAGAAAACCATCCAGCACAGCAACACTAAAGCCACATGAATAAACTGGGGGGTTGATTAGCAGATCTGGTATAGAAGTAAGATCACTCACAGGGAGTTTTTAAAGACTTTTAAAGAAATTTTAAAGGGTTTCACACACCGGCTGCCCAACTGCATCACACCACATCTCATAAAGTTCTAAACCTTGTTCCATTCAGTGTTTATCTGCAACAATTAAAAAGCATTGTGGCATGCTGCTGTGGCGCATAACAACAGACTCGTGCAACAGACTGGAGAAGGCTGTTTGTCTTATATGAAACTGTTTTACTCTCACAGCCACCATTGTTGTTGTTTTAGCTTGACACATTTAAAACCCCACCTGAAGGTTCAAAAACAGTATACCGTCACATAGCCTTTTCAAACTTCTTTTTTGGGTCTTAACTCTTGAAGGGACAGGGAGAACATGAATACTCCACACAGAAAGGCATCTAGGACTCAGGGACTAGGGACCTTTTTGCTCTGAGCCAACTGTACTAATCACTGAGCCACCGCGCTGCTCTTTGAATGCATTCAAACATCCAGAGAAGACCAGTTACTCTTTCAAACCAAATTGTAAATTTGGTTTTATGGAGAATGTAGAGATCACAATGCTCTTTTACTAACATAAGCCCGCAGTGTTCAGTGTAGATTTGTGAAAGTTGGTATCCTGCTTCTCTGTTTTTTTTCCCAATGAGTCCTTTTCCACTCATATGTAAAATATATGTTTATTTCTCAATGTTAAACTAAGAAATCAGAGATACCTCATGCAGGTTTAATGTGACACCTTTGTTTAATTTACCTCTGTCACCTTTGATTAATTTAATGTGCTTGTTGTATTTGGTCTCTTTTGCTTACAAGTTTGGACTTGAAATTACTCTTTATATATCAAAAAAAAAATTAAATATCCTTGACTAACATAAACTAAATTTTCACTCTGAACTATTCCTTTAACCACTGAATTAATTAAATCAGTACAATCACTGTTTTTGTAATTGCCAGTTTGGTCTACAGCTCACACTTTGGATCAGACCTGGTTAAAGTAAAAGAGATTTCCATTGATTAGAAAGTCATGATGACTGATGATGCCTCATATTTCCTGTGAGGGCTGATAGGTTCCCCTGAAGCCTTGCAGGAATAGCGTATGCTAAAGGCATCAATAACCAATCTGAAGTTGCTGAAATTACCTTGTTGGTAAAAATTGCCTCACATTTTCTGCTCTCATAAGGTCAAGCCAATAAAAAAGCAATAACGTTTGAGCAAAATAATCAGTGCTCAAGCTATTATTCCTTTCTCCAATAGCCAGGACCACAGTGGGAGACAGCAAAGAGCAAATGAAAGTGGCGATCAGCATCTGCGTTATTTCAGTAGAATGGAGAAGAAGATCACTATTACCTTACCGAAATGGGAATCGCCAAAGATAGCAGGAAGGCAAAACATGGCTGGATTGAGGGGTGGTTGAGCAAGCGCTGAAAGCATTGTGGTAACATTCGGTGACCTTGCCTTAAAAGACACACACATCCTCAGGAGCAATTTAACAGAAGTGGAAATGGACGGAGGTCTTTGGTTTCCTGCATGATTGCTTTGTACTATAACCTATTTCCAATTTTTGTGTGTTGACTGCTGTCTACATTTTTTCCAAGTTATCTACACTGCTTACATTTGTGCCTATTCATTTGAATTCATAAAATGATTTTTTTTTTTGGGTCCTTGAATTTAATTGGTTAAGAATTCTGAAAAGAAACAAACAATGCATTCTACTCCATATGAAAGAGTCCCTTCATGGGTGTCATGGACATGGATTGATTGATTGATTGATTGATTGATTGATTGATTGATTGATTGATTGATTGATTGATTGATTGATTGATTGATTGATTGATTGATTGAAGACCAAAGTTTAATTCAACCTGACAGTAAATCTCCCCCTCAAGGTTTCAAGCAGCCAAATTTAGGTTAAAAATGTTCTGACTCTATATATTGTGTATGCTATATATTTTTTTATAATTTATCAGACCAATTGTTTTCATTTATGGTATGGGTAAAAAAAAAAAACCTTTAACGAAGGGTGTCAGAATTTTCAATATTTAAGTTATTTTACTGAGAATTTAACCCAGATATGCCCAGTTCAAGACCTTCAGTCTACTATATAGTTCAATGACTAGCAACTAGACTATGGCATGCTAACAACATGTTAAATGCTGGAATCACTGTAAGATGTTAACAGGTTAAACAATATCGTCATCTTGGAATTATAATGTTCTGCGTTCTGAATGATCTTGAGATATTGAGCTTCAAAGTTTTTGCTTTCCATATAGCAAACAGTATGTGCGTAACATTTGTTTTTTTTTTTAAATAAAAAAGTCTTAAAATGTAAACAACTTGTAAAAACAACATCCATAATGTAAATAAGTTGTCAATAAATAAGAATATGTCAATAACTCAATTTTGACAAAAATGTCAGATAGAACCTTATAATTCTAAGGTGACGATATAGTTAAGCATAATGTATATGTCACGATCGCCAGCAATCCAGGCTTTTTGATCGCTGGTAAACACACCTTCCCCCAGACTACAATAGGGGATGGGGGCATGACGTACCACTCTAGCGTCATGATGGCTGATGGGATTAAATTGCCATACTTTCAGCAAAGAGCTTAGAATCACCAAGAGGCGACACTCAATAGAACATTCCATTGCATTATATTGCAATTCCGCCATTCTGGAGTAAAAGCGATCGGCCATCCATTGGATCTTATTGCTGTCGCGATGGCAGGCGGCTGCTTTGATTTTTATTTATTCATATAAAAAGCTCATCAAATCTGAAATACAACCTGAAAGATGAAAACACAACACTTAAAATCATAGTTTGGTGATTATCAGCACTTTAGATTTATTTTACAGACCTAATTTTTTTATATATTAACCATACTTGTTTTCTTCATTTTTAGGTGAAATTACTTTAATAGTATACAAACTTGCATAATACATATTAATACTGACAAATACTGTTAAATTAAATTAACATGACTTTCAAAATGGGCAGATTAACAGTACTTTTTGTTTGAGTATAATATTATAATACTACACAGTCTGATTGGGGTTGGAACTAAACTCTCCAGCCATTCAGGGCTGAGTTTGGTCACTCCTGTTCTAGTGCTCCTGCATCACTCTGGGCCAGATGTTGCTGTGGTCTCTTCATCATCCATATCTCAGGCATGGACGGCCTTGGATCACTGTCCTGTTCCACTCTGACTGCAGCAGTGAGGGATAGGACCATAGCAAAGACATGCTAAGACCCTCTGATCATCTGCAGAACTGGCCCAGCTGTGCAGAGATGAGTGCAGAACATGGGCTGCTGTGTGTGAATACATCTATGTTAGAATAAAGCTTTGTTTCATGTGTTGTTGACGTATTGTTTTGTTATGATTAATTCTGTTCATTTTTTTAACCATATATTGTTTCCATTTGTTTTTAATAAATAATAATAATGGTTGGAATAATGTATGCATTATTTCATTGTTTAACTGAAAAATAAGACGTTCTCACCTTGGCTACATTTGTTTAGTAACCATTTATGCATAGCTGTAGCATATTAAAAACTTATTTTGAATTCTTCTTGATTTACTTATATAATTGTCAGAATTTATTATTATTTAAAGAGTTGGGTCGGTTAGCAATGCATTCTACGCTAAAATGTTTAGTAATAATACTTAAATTTTTAGTGTAAAATTAATTTGTCCAAAGGCAAGATCTTCCAACGCAATCTCACGGCAATTGAACTTTTTGATTTAGTGGCTAATTCGTATGAATTCGTACGATCTAATTCACACAATTTAGTACGATTTGCTTATCACCCAATGACGGTCAGCATCCCTATGTTACAATATGTTAAAAAGAAAACATTTTTACTGCTATCACCAATCATATGTAAGAGAAGGTGCTTAACTTTAAAATTTAATTTTATGCCATAAAACAGTTTGCAAAGTTATGTTTGTTGAACTGTTCAAAGCAATTTATGGTAATGAGTTGTTGACTTAGTCCTACTGATTTATAAAGAGAAGCTCTTATATGAAAGGAATAATTGATAGGCCATTGAATTATTTGAAAGATAATGCACACAGTGTGCATATCATTAATAATTCAATTGACTTAAATTCAATTTAGTCAATTACTCCACTTATACTGCACACCTAAAAATATACAAATGTTGTATTTTAAGACAGCTCCTGTGTGTAGAACTGCTATAGTTTCTTATGCATTACAATCAAATGCTTCTGTTTTGAGTTGATATATGATAAGCTGTGTGTTTTCAGCATTATGATATTAAACTGCAGCAGAACTACTTTAGCTGTGCAGATCTGTGAAAATAATTTGCAGACCTTTGAATATTCATCAGCCCATCAGAATCAAGCGTGAAACAGCTCCATAGTATAAATTGAAATAATTTATGTTTAAGCATTCTGTTTCTTTAGATACATATGTTTACATTCAAAAACATATTCAGAATCAGGTACCGTTGACTCATGGTTCACCTTTAAAGGACAGTGATGTCCATAAAAGGATGTGGGAACACTAAATTAGGCACAGAATGAATAGCAATGATGAGCCCTCATTGTCTTGCACTGCTACATGGTGATAGCAAAAAAAGGTGATCCACAAAAAAAATCGGCCAATATAGAGAATTGTGCAGCTCCTTATTGTGAGAAAATGGAATGTGCCTGGACACATATTTGAAGGCTGGACTGTGTGGTGAAAATGGGATTTGTCAGTGTTGAGGGAATAGATATATTCATCATTGCTGGCTGACTGTCACAGTCTCGTTGGGGTGTTGAAACACATATTAGGCTGTAACAGGCCAAGCCAGCTTCATCCATGTGTGAGCTATGGAGACACAGAAAAAAAAAATCAGTATAATAAGGTCTTAGTTCTCCTTGCTGCCAAATGGTAATCCAGATTTTTTGTCTTGTATTTTTTGACATCTTGCTTTTCAATCTCTGTATGAATGATTTGTGTTTTGTTTTTTATTTAAAAAAATAACTTTTTCAAAGTCCCAAGTGTTTAGTAATTGTGGACTGAATGTGAAAAAAAAAAAACAATTAAAAATGTCAAAAAGTTTCTGCAACAGTATTGTGAAAGGCCGGCTCACACTATGCCATTTTTTTATAATCCTAAACGATTGTAGCATGTCAGACGGCACGAACATGGCTCCAATGTCTTACTGTAAGATCTCAACTGTCATAAAGTCAGACTGAACGACAATGAAGACACGCCAAACACAGAATAAAACTTGGACCCTGGAGTTTGACGTCATCCATCCATGACACTTTTACTATCTTGTGTTCTGAAATTATTCCTCACAGCAAACATACTGTAGCGGAAATTTTGCACACAGAAAAAAAAAAGTTTTGACATTTCCCTGCGGTCATTTGAATTGTCGCATGGATTGCGTCATCAAATTCGGAGCACCTATTGGTTCAAAAGTGTCTGAAATGCCAGAACCTTACTGGAGGAAAAATCTGATCGCTACAGACCTACAGATGTAACAGACCTGGTATCGGGCATGCAGAGTTTAGTTAAAGATGAAACTCCTCACTGCACTTCAGCTGCACCTTTAGTAAACCTCCTAATACGTGCAGCATGATTACTTTTATGACAATTTATGAGCATTAAAAGTTGTGGATCTGTTTAGCAAAATATTTGACTGCGTGTCACTGCATCCCAAATGACTAAAACGATATAACTAAAGCTCCCTGTTAAACTGAACAGTCGCATCATCGATGAAGTAAGCGTGCTCGGGTTCGGAAGGCAAAATGCAGTGTGATTGCAGGCAGTCGGGGGAGAGGGGAGGAGGACAATCACGCTTCGGCACGGTTCATGGCAACTAAGTGTGAGTACGCCCTGAGTGATTAGGTGGAGGATAATGGGAGGTGGTGAGATGCCAGAAAAATGTCAGCCAACATAGTGCAGTGGCTGCTGCTTATATAGCCATGTGAAAATGATTGACATGCCTGAATGATTAGGTTCATCCCGAACATACGTTGGGCCCATGATATCAATATTGTTCATGTTCTTTATTGCAATCTTTCAAATGATTAAACATTGACATACAAGTAGTTTCTAGTGATTTTTCCCACAATTTCTTGAGATTTAAGGGTGTGGATGCTTAAAATGCAAAATCAAGCTCCACACTTGCTTGAACTCCCAGAAGACATTTAGAATGTAAAAAGGAGGAGGAATGCACAATGTGAAATAGCAGCATCTTACACTTCTCTATTCAACATTATTTACAGTTCAGAGATAAAACTTGTCTTATCTCAAGAGTTTCACACCACAAATGTGTACATTGGCATTTTCCGTTAAAACTTGGGAAGGTCATGCACCAACAGGAAGCTCGCAGCATCTCATTCTCACAAGTATATCATATTTTGTTCTTGTGGTTGTTTCAAGGCAATTCTCTGCATTGACGGAGTTGAGCTGAAACAAGCTGCATCACTTTGTTTTTCATTGGTTGTTATGGATACTCATTGTTTAAAAGGGTGATCCAGAGCATATTTTTAAGGCTTGGTTGTGTTTATAAGATGCAAAGCAAAGTGTGCTCATTTTCATTTGTAGAAAATCACATTATTTTTTTCATTTATCTTACTTTGATTGTATACTGCTTCTCAGCAAACATGAAAATGAATGTCATATTTCTTATTTCCTCTAAAAGACCCGCCCTCAAGAGGCTCTGATTGGTCAGCTAACACAATGTGCTGTTATTTGCTGATCGGCTCCATGTCACCACACAAACAAATGAAGAAATGCACAGCAAATTGGACACAACACAAACAACTAAAGAAACGCACTGCAAATTGCTCACAACACTTGTAAATATCCACGTAACACAACGTAAATATTTCTAGGGGACCAAAAAACATGACAGACCCTGCTGAGATATAGATATGTTTTTATGTCGTGTAATCAAGATATTAAAATAAACGAAAAACAACTTACCTTTCAAAGACCACCAATCACTTCACTGAGCAATTGAGCTTTAGTTGCAAATATTAGATTGCCTATTCGCTAACACACACACATGCGAGCACAAAATGTGACACAGCAGGGATGAGAATCAGCATCTCCGAGGCCATGGCTTGCTATCTCCAGTTTGGGTAGAGTTCTTGCCCTAGGCAGAGGAATTCAAGTATCTTGGGGTCTTGTTCACTAGTGAGGGAAGGACAGAATGTGCATTGACAGATGGATTGGTGCAGTGGCAAAAGCAATGCAGTTCATGTACTGGTCTGTTGTGATAAAGAAGGAGCTGAGCCAAAAGCCAAAGTGCTATGTCTAATCATTTGGCAAAACATACTTCAAAGAACAATGTTTTTTGTTCTTATGTTTGACTTGAATATGATATAAAAGTGTACAATATAATATATTTAGTGTATATAGTTAAGATGCAAAACCAGATGTGTTAGATGTGTTCAGATGTGTTATCTGAAATCATTCTCTATTCAATGTTTTTCAGTGTGGCAAAAAGAGTAGCACCTGACAACAAAAATAAATAAGCAAGTTTTCAGTAATTTGCTCCAGGACAGAACAGTAGATGAGTAATGCCACACTCCCTTTGCCCTGCCTCTATGTAATTAGATTGTAATTGTTCCACCCTGAGACGCCCAAAGGAACTAAGTCTTCAAATCAATTGCACTGTCCTCGTTCATAGACATTTCTTTTAGCTTTCTTTGGATGAATAATTGAAACATCTTAAAGGCAACAGAGGCTTTGGGCAAATGCACCTGCTAAGCTTTTTTGTGCTATCATTGAGTGATTTCATTGGGAGAAAATTTATCATTCTAGGTGGTCTGATTTCATTTTGGCAATAGATAGGTGTTCCTGCAATGGTAGGGACATGATAATGAACATGCTATTTGATCTGAAAATGGTGCAGTGTGCCATGTGGGTATTTTTAGATTTTTTTTTTTTTACAGGGAGATGAAATACAGGAAACACACAAAGGGAGGATTAAACATCACCTTCAAAAGTTTTAATCACTGAATTAAACTCTTTAATTAAACAGATTGTATTAGATTATTACAGATTAAGTCTTGTATTTTAATTGATAATATCATAATAAAATATAAATATAATATAATAATAAAAGCTTTTAAATTTTATTTACTTTATATGATAAAAAAAAAACTAATAACAAACTCATTATTTTAAAAAAGCTTATTATCCTCTATTTGACTTTTCAATTTAAATTTAATTAAATTTTTCAGCATAATTCCTGACAAAAACAGAAATTAATGTTTTTTTTTTTTTTTTTAAGAACACTCGTAAACAAATTTGCTTATTTGATTAGGGAAGTGAGTGAGTGATTAATGGTCCTTTAAGTATATTTTTCTTGGACATCAACTTGCACTTAAAGAATAGAATAGAATTGACCTTATTCTATATTAGTTTCAGCGATGGTTTTAGAACTTCCGATTCAGTTGCCTATGCGAGAAATGATTAGGAATAATAAATGGCCAAAAACAGTAAAACTACTTGCTCTACAAACAAGTGGATTCATGACAATACAGACAAAGCAGAATAATATAATAAGAAAATATAAGTTATATCAATTAACATCAAAATATCAATATCAAGCAGCGTAAGGAGCTGTTTTTAACATCAAAAAATGAACAGAAGTGAATAAACCAAAAAGATTCAAATGGCTGTGCCTGCTCATACGCGAAGAATAAGGTCATCAGAACAGAACAGAACAGAACAGAATAGAATAGAATAGAATATTTTTCTTGAACTTCACCCTTGGCATAACAATAAAAAATAGAATAGAATAGAATAGAATAGAATAGAATAGAATAGAATAGAATAGAATAGAATAGAACAGAACAGAATAGAATATTTTTCTTGGACATCAACGTGCACTAGAATAGAATAGAATAGAATAGAATAGAATAGAATAGAATAGAATAGAATAGAATAGAACAGAATAGAATATTTTTCTTGGACATCAACGTGCACTAGAATAGAATAGAATAGAATAGAATAGAATAGAATAGAATAGAATATCTTTCTTGGACAACTTGCACTTGAAAACAGAATAAAAATAAGAACAGAACAGAACAGAACAGAACAGAACAGAACAGAACAGAATAGAATAGATTTTTTTATTTATTTAACTACACCTTGGACATAACAATAAATAATAGAATAGAACAGAAAAGGATATTATTGGACATCAACGTGCATTTATAGAATAGAATAGAACAGAATAGAATAGAATATTTTTCTTGGACATCAACGTGCCCTTATATAATATAATATAATATAATATAATATAATATAATATAATATAATATAATATAATATAATATAATATAATATAATATAATATAATTTTTTCTTGGACATCAACTTGCACCTAAATAGAATAGAATAGTACAGAATAGAATAGAATAGAATAGAATAGAATAGAATAGAATAGAATAGAATAGAATAGAATAGAATAGAATAGAATAGAATGGAATAGAATAGAATATTTTTCTTGGACATCGACATGCACTTAGAACAGAACAGAACTGAACAGAATAGAATAGAATAGAATAGAATAGAATAGAATAGAATAGAATAGAATAGAATAGAATATTTTTCTTGGACATCAACGTGCTCTTACAGAATAGAATAGAAGAGAATAGAATAGAATATTTTTCTTGGACATCAACATGCACTTAGAACAGAACAGAACAGAACAGAATAGAATAGAATAGAATAGAATAGAATAGAATATTTTTCTTGGACCTCAACTTGCACTTAAAACATAATAGAATAGAATAAAATAAAGTATAGAATAGAATAGAATATAATAGAATAGAATAGAATAGAACAGAGGGTGGCACAGGTGAATTGTTTCCCAGTGATGGGTTGCAGCTGGAAGGGCATCCGCCGAATAAAACCTATGCTGGATAAATTGGAGGTTTATTCTGCTGTGGTGACCCCAGATTAATAAAGGGACTAAGCTGAAAAGAAAATGAATGAATAAATAGAATAGAATAGAATAGAATAGAATAGAATAGAATAGAATAGAATAGAATAGAATAGAATAGAATAGAATATTTTTATTGAACTTCACCTGGGACATAACAATGAAGAATAAAATAGAATAAAATAAAATAGATTTTTTTTTTCCTGTACTTCAGCTTAAAAATAAAGATAGAGACATCATGAGGACAAAATGGGCCTACAACAGACACCGCAACATTAGTCATTTCACACTAGCAGGGGTTCACACTTCATTACCTGTTTAATTTATTTCAATTAGTCTCACATTATAATCAGTCTGAAGGACCTCACTATCTAAGAAAAACAATCAGAATCTAAAGCAGAAATCAAACAGGCAGGGCCATGAAGTTCAACAGCAGAGAGTATAAAAGAGAAGAGAGGGGAGTTTATGCCATTACTACCCCCAAAAATCCTCCATCAAAGCATTGGGACACAGCTGTACAAGCGCAAAAGCAATCACAGCATTCACTTCGATAACACTTCATCAGACCTCATTAACAAATGACCAGGTGCTGAAACAAATGAAGGGCAAATTGTTGTTTTAGTCTGTTTTGTATATGAAGCAAAGGCCTTCTGTGAATTTTCTGTCCATTTTGTATTTTAGGTCTCTTTTTAGTTTTCTTTATAGTTAGGTTTATATTTTGACTTGAGTCTATCATTAATATTTTTCGTTTTCAAAGTATACTACCTGCAGCGTAAGGATTAAGAATGAGCCTCCTCCATTCGGCCTCTTTACTTTCTTTTTACTTTACTTTTACTCTTTACTCCTTCCTACTTTCGTGGATAAGGAAACGGTGTTGTACGTACTCCACTGAAGACATTCATTAGTCTACATAATTAATTTAGTTTGTTTAGTCTAAAGATTTGTTTCAAAGCTATTTCTAAATTCAGCTCTAACTTCCAGCAAATTAATAAATGAACAATAATAATGAAGTGTGGTCAAAAAAACTGAGGTACATCCAAACACAAGTCCTGTTCTTATGCCCCATATGGTGACGCTTACATCTCCAAAACCCGACAGGTGGACAAATCTAAACTAGTTTTTATTAAAACAAATATAAATATGCATATAATAAATAATACTGCTAATAATAATAACATTATACAAATGCAAATTGTCATGAATAAACTGAAAAAGTCCCCCAAGATGAGGCATGGTTGGATGTTTTTTATATTTATGTGGAAAATAATAGTTTTTGTAATGTTTTAATTCTTAATTTTTTTCCATGTGTAAAAATATTTGTGTATTGCTGTACATCATGTGTATATATGTGTAAGCATTTAAATGTGTATATATGTGTAAGCATTTAAATCCACATGGGCACATAAACACGCTCTGCGCTGGACTTTGGACCTGCTTTTAGATGGTCAATGGCGCATTTTATTTCAATTTTTTAAAATAGCAATGCGCCAACAATGCAGCTTAACACACTTCTATTTTAGACCAGCACACCTAAGAGTCCACAAAGTAGCACAAATGGATTTGCTATTTAAACAGCATGGTGCACAAGATGAGAATTATGGTTGCGGTGGTCTGAAAATAGCAACAAATCACGCCAAACATATCTTGCGCCTTCTTGCGCTGGGTGTATAATAGAGCCCAAAGTCATTATGCTATCCAGGAGTCATGTGCTCCTACTGACAGGTCAAATCTGCTTCTCTCTTTTTCAAGTTTTCAAGATATGTATATAAAATAGCACATGTAATATAGCCTAATGTCATTATCAGATTAATAAAATATACAGCAAACAAAAAATAAATAACAGAAAAATGAATAAAAACTGTAAAATCTAAACGATCTAAAAATGTAAATAATTACAAAATTAAAGCGTGTCGATTATTTAAATACGGCAAATGTGTTGATTAAATAATGGTGCACATATAGGCTATTTGCAGCCAGTTTAGACCAGTTATTTCGTCCTCTCCAAATATATAGTAAAGTTTTTTCTGAGTCATTTAGACTGAAGAATTAATTACTGAATGTATTAAATGTAATTAAAGGTGCAGTGGGTGATTGCCTTCAGAAAAAAATTTTGTTGTGCTGGTTAAAAGTCTCTTCACATTCCAATAGTAATGTAAAAGTAAATGATCTAAATCTATTTATATGTATTTTTATATTCTGGGTTAGACTAAAAAAGTTCATCCAATTAAAATTTGTCAGACCAATAATTCCCATAATTCTAATAATTAGACTAATTAGACCCACTGACTGTCAACAAATGTAGACTTGTACAATGGCACACCTCTGTTCACGCAGATCCGCAATTTGTGCACAATCACAAGCACAGCGGTCAAATGGACACGGGTGACAGCGGTAAAAACAAATGCTAAATTAAAACTTTAAAATCCTGAACCAATATTGGAGTTACTTTTGCACGCTGGAGTAAGGATGACACCGTGGTTTAAAAGTATTTTAGTCACGCAAAGCTTATGTAGATTGTGTTAAGCCACTAAAATCTTCAGATGAAAGACTGATGTGACTATTTTCAATTTCATAAAGGTACCTTTTACAGCATCAATAATGTAGGTTTTTATTTAATTTAACAACAAAACATGAGTAAATAGCGCCATTCCACCTAGCCTGCTTTACTGAGGTAAAGTTGGGTTTTCATTTTTGAACAATCACAAGCTGTGATGCAGTCCCTATTTTGTTAACCATAGTACTTGAATATGCAGTCTGAAATAGCATGTAAGTATAGCTTAGTAATAAGTGTAATTCCTGCATCCGCCAGCCAAGCACCATAGTCGCTTTAGGACAAAGCATGTCGCGACACTCAATTGAACATTCCATTGTAAAAGCAGCGCCCAGCAACAGTCCTGTGATTCCAGCATTTTGGAATGAATGTGATCCGTCCATTGGATTTTATTGCTGTCGCGATGGCAAGCAGCTGCTTTGTTTTTATTTATTTATTTAAAAAGCGCATTAAAGCTGAAATACAACCCGAAAGACGCCAATACAAGACTTACAATTACAAGGCTGGTGATCATAAGCACTTTCAATAGTTTACAGATTTAATGTTTAATATATTAACCATCCTTGTTTTCTTGAAACTGTCACTTTTAGGTGAAATTACTTTTAATTATCTTAATTTAACAGTTTACACACTAGCATACAAATTAATACCGACATGTTAAATTAACATGAAATTAAAATGGGATGTTGATAACTGACAGTACACTTTTTGTTGCAGTATTATGTATAATAGTATTTTTCCAATGTTGTTTGATAAAAAAAAAAGACTAATAAAGCTTTTTTTTTTTCTAATAAAGCCCAAGTACTGCAAAGAATGACAGTCATGAAGTGGCCCATAACTGGATTGAAGACAAGGGCCACACATGGGCCATAACTGGCCCGAATATCAGCCATATTACCATATTATCATATTTAACACCCTCAACTGGCTCTGAACTGGGCCAAAACAGTATTATTGGTACAGATTCTCAGCTATAAGTTAACCATATCAACACCACCCTTTGACCAGAAACCCCCAAAAAACTGAGCCTTAACCCAGCCTAATGTTACTTAAACAATGTGAATGATCGCTACACTGATCTGGGCCACACACCTACCATCCACAACTGGCCCAAATGTAGTTTGCCGTCATGCATGCAGTGCCATCATTGCCACGCATGGCCCACATTCGGCTGACATTATGCATGCCAGTGCCGGCAACACGCCTTCAGTAATAATAATGTGGCCACAGTTGGGCCAAGTCCGTTTGCTATGTGGGATATTATATCATTCTAAATATGTCTCCTGATCTGAATCCAATTAAACACATAGGGGAATTCTGAAGAGACATTAAGATGAGCATCTCTTTGAGCAACTCCAAAAGAGGGGTCTTTTTGAAGAATAGAAAAGATAGATGTTTCAAAATGTAGCCAACTTGTTCATTCCATGCACAGAAGTCTTGCTGCTGTCATTAAAAATCAGGGAGGCCATACAAACTGTACATATACAGTTGAAGTCAGAATTATTAGCTCCTTGGTTTATTTGTTTCCCCAATTTGTTTAACGGAGAGAAGTTTTCTTCAACACATTTCTAAACATAATAGTTTTAATATATCATCTCTATAACTGATTTATTTTATCTTTGCCATGATGACAGTAAATAATATTTCACTAGATATTTTTCAAGACACTTCTATACAGCTTAAAGTGACATTTAAAGGCTTAACTAGGTTAATTAGGTTAACTAAGCAGGTTAGGGTAATTAGGCAAGTTATTGTATAACAATGGTTTGTTCTGTAGACTATTAAAAATATATATATATAGCTTAAAGGGCTAATAATTTTGACCCTAAAATGGATTTTTAAAAATTAAAAACTGCTTTTATTCTATCCAAAATAAAAGAAATAAGACTTTCTCCAGAAGAAAAAAATATTACCAGACATACTGTGAAAATTTCCTTGCTCTGTTAAACATAAATTGGGAAATATTTAAAAAAGGGACTGTGTTTCAAACGTATTATGCTAATCGGTTAGCATTTAGGCAGATTACCTACTGCACCTTTAATGCAAAAACACATACGATTAACAAGCTTTAAAAAGCAAAAGCCAAATCCCAGACATTTTAGGAGATTTAGAAATAAATAATACAATTTTAAATTTATTATTTAATAAAGATACATTTTTTAAGTCCCAAAAATGAGCATCTCTGTGGGTCTGCAGAGCATGTGAGACTGTCTGTGTGAGTGTTGACAGGTCTCGTGCACACAGAATGAAACGGGTAAACGAGAGAGGATTTTCCACTACTTAATCGATCGCGGATGTTTGGTTATATTTGGCGGATACAAAATAGTGTAAAAGGATGATAATAATAGTAAAACAATTATCACTAAATATACTCGAGTGACTGTTAATATACCTGGACGGCACTCCCAAGTAAAGTCCATGTGTGGTAAGCACTGCAATTTACCTATAGCGCATGTTTTTGGATTGTGGGGAAAACTGGAGCACCCGAAGGAAACCCACAGGACATGGGGAGAACATGCAAATTCCTCACAAAAATGCCAACTAGTCCAGCCAGAACTTGAACCAGCAACCTTCTTGCTGTGAGGCAACAGTGCTAACCACTCAGCCACCATGCCGCCCCAATATGTATGCATTTTATTAAAATACTGCCCATCTCTGTGTGCAAGTAAAAACGGGCAGCAGTTTGGAATCTATCTATCTATCTATCTATCTATCTATCTATCTATCTATCTATCTATCTATCTATCTATCTATCTATCTGTCTATCTGTCTGTCTGTCCATCTATCTAGAACAAATGAAGCATTTGATGGAAAGATGCTATAGAAATAACTGTCATATGGATAGGCTAAAATCAAGCTAAGGACGTTCACTTTCTTCTCGCTTCTCCTCGTTAAATTCTCTAGACAGAAAAGTCTTTTCTTTTAGAGCAAAGAACTTGTAACAAATGATGAATAACTTCAAGGTGAAGCAAATCATTAAAGACTGCATGAAAAAGCTCCGTAATTAACCCTTGACACAAATGATCATTTTTAATCATTTATGCTACTACTAATACGAATAAGTGCTAATTACTGAAGTCTATAATCAACGATCAAAAACACGTTCTAATCTTAGTCTTTCATTTTGATTAAATAGCAATCAAAGCGTCAGATTCACAGGCAAAGGTATTGGAGAGTAGGTTTACACAGTGGGTGCGTTTAGTGCCATTTAGTACCTTAATGTGTTTTATGAATACGTTTGCCTGTGGCCATTTTCAAAGACTGCTGGAGACCTTGATCACTGAGCGTGAAGGTAAAACGCTCTGAGTAACTGAATACAAGCAATCTGGAGGCTCTGTGCTGTTCTGTTGCAAACAATGGCACAAGGCAATCTGCTGTTCTTTGAGCAGAAAATTGAGATTTTTTGTGTCGCTTAAAACAAAATTCTTTGTTGTAAGCAGTTTAGGGATCACAGACAATTTGCCATATGCCTGCTTTTTTTCAACTGAATGGCTACAGCAGTGCCTAACCGATTCGACTGAATAACCTTCATCATTTCAAGGCATCTCGCTCTTTCAATCCATTTAGCTACTAAGTGATGATAGAAGGTCTGAAAATTGCTTTATTGCTCTCAAATGTGGCATTTACGTTTAGAAAATATGTGAAATGGCACATCACAGCTTGTTTATTTGACTTTATCTTATCTTTTAGGAAACAAAGCATGGAGTTTTAATGCAATTGAAACATTTTTGTATGATTTATGAAGGTAAATTTAAGACTTTTTAAAGACATTTTCAATAATAGAGTTTCTTTTAAATGTTTTTTTTTTGTTCACTTCATCAAGACTTTCATTCAGCTTTGTTGATATTGGTGCCATAAAAATGTGTAATATAAATATACATTTGTTCACAAAAAATAGAAATAATAAATAAATCGAACATTATGATTAGAATGTTTTATTACATTTTAATAAATGTTTCAACTGTCCCCTGCCTGCTTGACAACCTGTCTGTTCAAGTAAAAATTTTCATATAGGCTACACATATTATAGCCATGTGGGTGGGTAACCAATGGATTTTGGTTTATTATATTACATTTTTGAGTTTCCCATCTTGGAAAAAATTGAAGGAAATGCAATGTGTTGCAACCTCTCCCCTGCAGTAGTCAACACTCAATTTTGTCTTGAGACTGTTATGAAAAATTGTTATGAACATGTTTAGGTCCAGATGAGAAAATAGATTTAAGTATTTTAAAAATGTAAAAATGCTGAATATTTTTTTTTCTGTGTGGGTTGATTTTAGAAGGGTTGAGGTAAGGGAAGACAAAATAAACAGAATTTGCAGAATCATTATTTCCTCGTCATTTACTCACACTCAAGTGGAGTAAGTTTCCTAGAGTTCTTTCTTCTGTTGAACACTAAATAAGATATTCTGAACAATGTTGAGAAAAAAAAAAACAGCCACTGACATCCATAGCAGGGGGGAATACTATGGAATGGCTGTTTATTCAACTTCAGTATCTTCTGTTGGATCATCTGACGAAAAAAACTCAAACGGGTTCACACATAGGTGAACTATCCCTTTCAGAAATCATTATAATATGCTAATTTCCTTTATTTTTCTTCAGCTTAGTCCATTTATTCATCAGGGGTCGCCACAGCAGAATGAACTGCCAACTTATCCAGCATATGTTTTATGCAGCGGATGTCCTTCCAGCTGCAACCCAGTACTGGGAAACACCCACACTCTCACAACCACACTCATACACTGGCCAATTTCATTGATTAATTTCTTTTCAGCTTAGTCCCTTTACTAATCAGGGGTTGCCAAAGCGGAATGAACCGCCAACCTATCCGGCAAATAAATTTCATGCACCGAATGCCCTTCCAGGTGCAACCCAACACTGGGAAACACCCATACACTTTTACATTCACACACATACACTACGGCTAATTTAGTTTATTCAATTCATCTATAGCACATGTCTTTGAACTGGGGGAAATCGGAGCACCCAGAGGAAACCCACACGAACACGGGGAGAACATTCAAACTCTACACAAACACCAAATGGCCCAGCCGGGACCTTCTCGCTGTGAGGTGACAGTGACATTTGTCTTATTAATTTTGTAGTGCTGCTTAATATGTTTGTGTGAAAGCATGAAACAAAAATAAAACAAACAATTCAAGATAAGCATTTGTGAATGTCTCTTATAATATTTCTAAGAATAATCTTTTCAATAGAATCCTTATAGACAGTAGGGGTTGTTGTAGTAGGCAGGTTTAGATGATTATCAATACTGATCCATTCATTTCTTTTCAGCTTAGTCCCTTTATTTATCTGGGGTCGCCACAGCGGAATGAACCACCAAATTATCCAGCATTTGTTTTACGCAGCGGGTGCCCTTCCAGCTGCAACCCATCACTATAAAACAGCCATACACTCTCATTCACATACATACTGATTATCAATATGAACTATCAAGTTTTCGCTTATTCGCTTATTTAAATTACCAAACATGACAAACTCCTTTTTTTCCCTGTAAATATTAAGATTCCATTTCTCTAACAAACTATCTGACCGAAAATGACTTGAACTGAGCAACCCTGCCCTATCTTCTCAAACATTAAAAAGTGATAAACTGAAAAAGAAAATAAAAGTAACTGAAAACATTTGCTTACAAACAGCTGCCAAATATATATTTGTTGATGAAAGACTGCACCATAATGTTAACTGATTTAGGTTACAAGTTGAGCAACATATCTTAAAAGTACAATACATAATAAAAAATAAAAATCAAATAACATGCACGTCATCTTGCTGTGGATGTTGTGGCAAAAGACAGAACAAAATAACAACAGCATTTTCATTGCAATGGGGAACAAAAAAAAAAGAATAATTTTCCACCAATCAGACATCAGTGTCTGTATATCAAAATATTAGCCCAATATAATAAGGAAATTGATCTCTGATTAGTGTAGATGGCACCAGTATGACCATTAAAGTCTGGCATAGATGAGGAAAAATCCAATATATTACAATATAAGCACACTTATAACAAGTTTTCTTTTTTAAAAATGATTTTCTGATTATGGGCTATCAAACGCTCACTCGTGAAAATCACATTATATATTTCATTTACTTTACAACACTTCTTTCCAAACATCATCATTCCACATCTTAAAGGATCCACCTATATTTCTGTTAACAAATGTGAAAAGTGTTTCCTGTTAGCACTTAATTTTGTAACAAAAGCAATACTGCTTAACAAAAAAAAAAATAAAGTAGACAACGGTGCATTACACATCAGTCTGTGTCACAGCAGAGACATTTAAATATAAAATTCTACTGCATGTCTTTTGAAGAACAAAAAATATGACTATATGTATTAGTAACAGAAGCGGTAAAACAACAGGAATGGGCACAGCTGATTTAATTTGGATCGTTAAAGACTCATGCTGCAAAAGTGAAAATCTCCATCCCTCTTTAATCATGCTGGCAGGCAGAGCCATCAGCGACTGGCGCAGTGTGGCAAAGTCTTTCAGATGACAGGAGCAGCACCCGGGGCTGTTTCCATGATAAACCCACACAAACATTCGTTCCCTGTCACTGCTGCAGTGGAAAGGTGCTCTTTATGGTTCTCCACGCTCCTTAAGTAGGGCAACGTGTTTGATAGCGAAACTGTACCCTGCGTGTCAATTTTTTTTTCTGTCTCAGAGAAACCGACTCTCTTTCTTCTGAAGAGAAAAGCAAAATAAAAAAAGTTTACACTTACAAACTTACAATGTATTCCTGATAACTGGATTTTTTTTTTTTACAGAAGATAATATTTAGTTTTGTTTTGTTTTTTTTTAAAAAAGGAAAATAAATTGAAATGAGAAGAGACAGAGCTGCTGTGCAGGTGCCTGTGGGTTTGTTTAGAGTCTCTGTCTCTTGAGGCACCAGAAGAGATCCGTTCAGCAAGTTTTACGTGAGCGCACTTATTCAGATTTGTGACAGTAAAGGTCCTTAAGCGCTTTGAGCTCCTCGATGAGCGTTTTGTTCTGATTCTCCAACACAGCCACTCTGTTTTCCAGACATTTCACATACTCTTTCTTTTTTCTGCGGCACTCCCGTGCTGCCTCCCTGTGGTGGAAACACATTATTATGGTCAAAAATTTTTTTTAACTGCAGATGCAACACTTAAAACCATTGTTTAAGTCACATTGTTTAAGTCATTGTTTAAGTCACAGTTTAAGACAGGGGTCAGCAAACTCGATCCTGGAGAGCTGGGGTCTGTTCTACATACCTCGCTTATGTGATCTAAAATGATTTGGCAGATCCTGGATCTTTTATTCTTGATAACCTGGCTAATTTGGTCCTTTAAAAAAGTTTGTGTTGTGTTGTGAAAGACATATCTATCGATCCACGAAATCATGATCAACGATTGGCTGATGGCACAGCAGCTTAATGACATCATCTAATTATTATTCAATTATCCATGTGAGAAAAATTACTAAAACTTCGTAGTAAACGGTTTGCTAAATATGATACGCAATAACAGTCCACATTTGTTGTGGGCTGCAGGCTTTACACTTTCATGTGTTGAGCATTTAGTAATTTATTTAGCTTTGCATTTAGTGTGGATTTTCTTTATTATAGCAGCCTAGGCCTATTCAAGTTTATTAATCAGTGTAAGGAATTGGCTGTTTAAATTAATTTTTTGATATCAGTTAAGGTGTCTTCAACTTTTGCGTTCAAATCACCATCATATTAGCTACCAAAACATGTGAATGACTGTATAAATTATTATTCCTTTAAAAAAAGAATATTGTGCATGTCTATTATCAGACTGGTAGCCTAAAATAGTACATGTTTTGTGTGTAAAAAGTCCATATTAATAAATGTTCTCTTTGAACTCCTTAGGGAGAACCATCCCATTTTTATACTTTTTTTTCCCAGAGTGCAGACTGCACAAGTTTTTTATTTATATATTTTTTAAACTTAAACTTCAAATCGATGTCAAACTTCAATGTCAAATCGTCAATAACCCAATCTAAACCCAATTGAGTATTCCACATATGAAGAATGGACCCTGGTGTCCTGCAAAGTTTAGCTCCAACTTTCCTGAAAGTTTCGGTAAACACAGGCTGCATTCTAGTCCACTTTTACACACACTCGCAAACATCTCTTCGCTTGTTCCCTCAGGGGAATCCCTGCCACTATTTTAAAGTGTGTTCCACTTGAACAAGCAAACGAGGGAAGTTTACATGGACATACCCTCAACTAAAAACCATTTTTATGACCATACAACAAACATTATTACAATAATTATTATTTAACTTTATTTTACAGAGTAAGAGTAGAATTATATAATAGTAAGAACAAAATTGAAATTAAATATATTACAATACTGTAGTGTAAAGGTATAATTATAAGTAATAACGCTTTTATACATTCACATATTAACTATTACATTACTAATCTTTGTAATATATGGATTTTACAATAATATTTATTTCCTAATATCCTGGCTTTCAAATCCTATAATAGCTTATAATTGCTTTTTATAATTTTAAATGTGAAAATAAAAGGATTGTCTCCTATTCAATTTGGAGCTTTCCTTAGGTTTATGCATTTCACATGCTTCAGCAGAAATATATTTTTATATTTTATACCAAAAAATATGTTTGTACCAGACCATTATTAACAGTCCAACATGAGTGTGTGCATTTGGCGGGTACCTGTTCTTCATCAGCCGAACTTCCCGCTTGCGTGTGGCTTCCTCAGCTCCCTGACTGGGCAGTGCTGGAGAAGAGGCCATGACCACCCCTGGAGCAATGGTGCTCGCTGCTGCAGTGCGGATCTGATACGCCTGAACGTCTCCCGATGCCGCTGAAACACACAAATAGCACATTTATAGTTGGACAAGAAGACATTCAGATGCTCTGCGTCTCTTCCTGGATACAGAGCAAGCCAAGCCTAGATTTAATCTACAACACAAGAACTAATCTAGACCAGTACACTTATTCTAATCTCTCTTTATTACCCATTTATGTATATGTTCATTAATTCCATTATCTTGGTTTAGTTTTACTTTTATTTCATTATTATTATTTGTTCGTTATATAATTATAATACGTATTCTTATATAACCTCATACTTTTTTATCTGTTTATTTTTCGCTTAAAAATATTAAAAGTAAATTAATGAGGAAAGTGTCACTTTATGCTATAGTTGAGCAGAAATTCTATATACATTCTCTCTGCTTGCTGCACATAAGATATGCATGTCGAAAAATCCTGTGTTTAGGGCTGCATGATATTGGAAAAACCTAACATTGTGATTTTATTTATTCTGTGATATATACTGCGATATGAATACAATTTCACTAGATGTGTTGAATCATTTTTTGGAAAAAATGTATAATTTTTGATTGGGATGCTTCTGTGGGGGAGATATATGCATACAATTTAAGAAACAATATACATGCATGGATAAATTCAATAAAGAAAAAGATACAAATTATATAAACAGTGATTGTTTTCAGAGTCGTCGAACTGTATTCAGATATATAATTGAATAATCAAATATAAATTAATACCGCATAGTCTTTGTTTTATGAACAATTCAATAGAATTTGTCGTTATTACTTGTCAAAGTTAAAATCAGTACAATTTCTTAGGCCTCACATAGTCACAGGCCTCAAAAAACATTGATAAAATATGAAATGATAAAATAAATCCACTCAACATTGTGTAAGCTCGTGATGTGACTATTGCGAATGACGCTGCGATATCAATGCTGAAACGATATGTTGTGCAACCCAACTGTCACATAAATACACTGTTTGACAAGTTCACATGTCATTAATAGTGAAAAAAAAGGTTTGTTTTGCAGATGCTTTATTTTACTTGTTTCAAACCACATGTATGGCAAAGCTGGACAATGTGTCTTATATTGCGGTATTATCTTGTGTACAATGTTCAGTAAAATTTAAAGTCAAAGACACGTTTTCTTGTTTTATAACAATGACTAAAGTAAATGATGTGACTTGAAATGTAAACAGCATACAAAATAAATTGTCTTAAAATGCAAATAAAACTGTACAAAATGAATAACCTCTTTAATGGGGAAACAAACCCTTTATACAAAAAAATAAATATTCTATTTTATGACAGAAGGACTGTAGTGCGAAGGGTTGATTTATCTTCAATTTAATTGAGATTCCTTGAACATGTAATATAACCATAGTCCAGTCAGTTAAACAGACTTGCATTTATTCAATTGTTCAAACGTAACGAGATGGAATGCCATTTAAATGTAAGCTCCCTGAGGAACAGCAACTGAGCACTGAAAACTCATAAAAAATACTGTGGTAAAGTAAATGTTTACATTTTAAAGACATGGCCCTGCACAGTCTGATTTAATGGAGTCTGGTGTGAAGACTTACATTATATTGTGTGTCAATTATGTGTGCAGTGACACAACGTAGTGAGTTTATAATGACGTTATGGTTAACTGCGGAAGCACCCAGGCAGCCTTAACGAAAATTAAATGTTCTACTGCATAGAGCCATAGACATCTAATAGAAATAATAAATGCTTTCTATAAGATGTCTACAAATAGAGCTCATAATGCTAACTTTAGCATGATGGCATTGAAAATGCATTGTCCCTGGCTGGCTTTGTTCATTGGTTATACATCAGCCAATAAAATGGCTTCACCCCAGTTTCACCCCCTGGCTGTCACTAACTGTGTGTTCATGGGAAGAGTACGGGTGGGGTGTAAGTGTGGGTCTGTGTAAGAAAGCACGGATAACGATGATAGACTCTCCTTTGTGAACTTTAAATGTGACCACGGTAAAAGTGGTATTATATAATCCCACACCATATTAAAATATATTGGTATAAATTAATAACCCAACATATCGTCCAGCTCTGGAATCTGGTCTGCATTTTGTATTTTAATTGGACATGCACACCTGCAAACCAGTTATGTGAACCCCTGTTTATGCAATGTATGCATGTGTACAGATATGAATATTTTCCTCTTTCCCTTCCTATTCTATTTTCATACATATTCTCACTTTTACAAATACACATCTAAATTATCTATTGATTGTAGGATCTAACTACAGTTGAAGTCAAAATTATAAGCCGTACTGTGATTTTTTCTTTTTCAAATATTTCCCATATGATTTTTAGCAGAGCAATGAATTTTTCCACAGTATTTCCTATAATATTTTTTCTTTTGGAGAAAGTCTTACTCTTTTATTTCTGCTAGAATAAAAGCATTTAAAAAAACATTTTAAAGTAAAAATTATTAGCCCCCTTAAGCTATTTTTGTTTTGGATTCTCTACAGACAAACCATTATACAATGATTTGCCTAATTATTCTAATTTGCCTAATTAACCTAAATAAGCATTTAAATATACAGGGGGGCTAGTAATTCAAGAGGGCCAATGATTCTGACTCCAACTGTATGCTTTGACCTATTACTGCTTATAAAGAAAATAAATAAATGATTAAAAAAAAATCTCTTCATCTGTCTGCCATTACTCAAGGTTGCATGTACTTGTTTTGAACTGAAGTGTCTTGTATTTTTGACCAAAAGGTGGAATCTGACCTTGCACCACCACTTGATTGCTGGGCACGAGTATCTGCTGGCCGTCACTGGTCTGTGCATACTGCAGAATGGTGGTGCCGGGCTGAGCTCCTGCAGCGTTCGTCATGGTTAGTGTCTGCAGCCCCTGCACTCCATCTGTCCCGTTATTGGCTAATTGGATCGCCCCACCCTGAGTGATAGCAACTGAAAAAAAAACAAATTACATACGGTTAACTTTCCATGTACCTGGCTGTTTCAAACAGTGTCCAGTGGTTTCTTTAAAGGTCCCATGAAATTAAAATAATTTTTTAGATGTTAGTTTAGTCATGTTAGTTTTAGGATATCTATAAGCTAGAGCGTACCAAAACAGAGACAATGCGTTTGTGTTTATGCGATATAAGTAAGGGATAATCAACGACCGTGCGTTAAAGGATTTTAATGCACGACGTGGAGGCGAAGGACCCGACATGCAGCGGAGTGTAGTCGCCTCCGCGAAGTGCATTAAAATCCTTTAAAACACGGCAAGCCGTTGATTATCCCGCTTATTCCATGGTCATTTGTCAAGGTAGGCGTAAGATTAAAATAGTTTTGCTCTTTGCAGCGCAATATTTGTCCAAATTTTTGTCAGTTTTTACATGTCAGATTTTCTAGTCCCTCCACTGGATCAGCTGGGACTAGAGGGACTAGACAAGCTGACAGATGGAGAGAGAGAGCGAGAGCACGTGACTGCTGTTTAAACCTGCTAATATTAAGATGCGATTTCATCAATCCAATCCCAGGTGGACAAATAAGACATTCCCAGTCACACCTCAAGTGTGTTCCCAGTCACACATGTTTCTTTTGTCTACTTTCTACCACTTATCTGATGAGAGAGCTGTATATTGGCTTTCTCTTAACATTACCTTTAATACTGTGAAAGCTGGACTCGCAGAATTTCTGTGATTTACATTTCATAATAAACATTAAAAAATATTATTAAAAGTACCATATCAATTAAATACGCTTTAGGAATATGTTACTTTATGCAATAGCTAATAAAATGAAAGATAGGCAACTTTAAGCCTTTACACTTTGTTCTGTTTAGCTTTAATATGCCGTTTTTATGAAATCCGTTAAACAAATATTTTTGAACATCTAAAGTAATTAAATAATAGTGTTATTATGCCTCTTTTGAATCAAATTATTAGGCTACGCAAACTGATCCCATGGAATTGATCTAACAAAAGAACGCGATCCCTGCTTTAAGTAGAATAACATTACGATGAAGTCTATACACAAGTCTAAACACATGAAATAAAACATTCACAAAGCTGTAATGTTTTCTTACGAAACATTTCAAGGGCACATAATATGCATTAAAAATCTCTGCTGTTAAATATGTAAGTTAGGGAAATTCTGCAAAAGAAAAAAAACATATCGGGACAGGTAAGAGAACATTCTGCTTTATTTATCTTCTTTAAAACTAAAGCAATCAGCCAAACACGCAGTATCAGTGTAATATTACATCATTTATGGTCATAAATTAATTATGAAACTTACGCCAAAAAAATACACCTGAGAACAAATAATAGGTTCAAAAGTCCAAAGACTGATCGTTAGATACACAAAAGATCAATTATGTATCACGTTTTAAGAATAGAGATGCAATAGATTAGATTCAGGGGCAGGTCCTGAGATGGTCTGGCTTATTTAAAGCTTCAATCAGGTGGGAGCCGTTTGTGGAGCTGTCGCTGACCGCCTGGAACTTCCAACATTTTTAAACACATGCTATCCTTATACATAATCTGCCGATTTGACTTTAAAATAACTATATTCTCGCTTGAAAAACTCTTAAAACTTGATTTTGTGGCATAATTGATGAGTACTTTCCTCATTTTGCGGATTCCTGTCCGCCATTAACAGTCCTCATCAGTTTCCTGTGCAGCACATGCGAGTTGCTATGGTAATAATAAACGTTTGGGAGAAGCACATTTATTTCGAACTGTGACTAAAACTGACTGGAATTACCCGTGCGTTTCAACGAAAATAATGCACACCCTCCAGCCAATCAGAATCTGGAATTTTAACAGACCATGGAATAAAACTAATATAAACATGAAAAGCTTGAAGTTTGGGACTTCTGCCTAAATGGATCAAGTTTTATTCACGCCACCTCATACTTTCTCATTAAATTGTGACCAATCAACTGCTCTCTAGATTCAAATATGCCCCGTCCCCTTCAAGACACTTCACATTTAATGCGCTTGAGCTCAACCATTCTCACTGGTAGAGTGGTGATAATAACTAAATGCTTTTTTTTAAAAGAGTAGGGGCTACACTATGTCCCACCTTCTCTTCATTTTTCAGTTGAGATTTTGTCAAACATTAAATAAAAATGGTAATTTCAAAGCACTTTATGGGCCTTTTAAGAGTTGAAATATAGTTGCTGGTAAATAACTTACTGTACTGCCCGCTACTTGTCTGATAAATGGGCGTTGGCACAGTAACAGTTGTTATGGCTGGAGTGGAGTCCTCCTCTGATTTCTCTTCTTCTATCCGTGGCACCGCTGGAGCATCAGATGAAAGGTCATTCAGGATCTTTCTGCATTACAAAATATTTTAAAAAAGCTTATAAACAGGGGTTAGTGAATAAAGCAGGATTGTAGGATTTATGTGGCTGTTGAAATCTAGACAAATAATATTCACTGCAGCATTTCCACACAATTTTATGCGACTGCATGATCATGATCAGGGTTTCTGCAGATATCATAATGTCAAACTTAAGACTTTTTAGGACCTTTTTAAGACCATTACGTATTAAATTTAAGACCTATATCACAATATCAAAAACACACATACACATAAAGAGAAAATGCAAAATCACAAAATTAATGGTAAAATAAATGTATTCAAATTGAACAGTACTAAAGACAGGTTAGATGCACCATTGAACTACAGAAAAAAACAAACAAACATCTGAACGCTGATTTATACTTTCACCTGGCACCACAACGCGCACGTCACGAAACAGATGAGGCTTTTATACTTGAAGCTCTCGCCATTGAGATATTCTTTTAAATGACAGGGGGCGGTCAAAAGAAACGAATTGTAAAGTCAGACGGATAAACAGAGAAGTAGAACGTTTCCGGAACAAGGTCATATCATTAATATCATTGAAGATTTTTAAACATTGTTTTTTTATTATTTTTATAATTTATTAATAATTATAAAGATTTTTATAACCATTCAAGATTTTTTAAAATCAAACTTTGATGCATCACTTGCTTTTGTTCATATCTCGGACAGTTCCACCTATTAAAGTTAAATATTAATGACAACAGAACATTTGTTGCTGTACAACTATATATTTTTATTATGGCAAGAATAAAAGCAAAAAATACACTCACTAAAAATGCTGACGTTTTATTTTTATTTTTGCCCACTCAACAATTCACACATTACTGTCTGGCTAGTCTCTGTCCTCTACTCATAAGCTAAAAAGGCAATAATGGTTCAACATTCCTGATCATTATTACCAATAAATCCTAGAAATTGGGCATCAATATACTGTAAACTGATAGGCTCATATATTCTAAAGTCATATATATATATATATATATATATATATATATATATATATATATATATATATATATATATATATATATATATATAAACCCAGGTGGCTTTAATATTACAGAATATGTTTTTCCACCAGTCATAGGTTTTACACTGATGTATATATTACAATTTTAAGTTACAAACTAAAATCAAGGAACAAATTATTTCTTTGATAACTGGAATATATATATATATATATATATATATATATATATATATATATATATATATATATATATATATATATATATATATATATATATATATATATATATATATATATCAAGAATTCTGGTCATCTAGTTCTCCATAATATCACTTATGGACGGATCATAAAGATATGTGTAAAGTCGCACCTGTTTAAGACAAAATCTCTTATATATATTCAACTGAAATAAAACGCGGTACCACACGAACTGTTCACCCGAGTCTCAAAATATTTTGTGAGCTCCGCCAGCCGAAATCATGTCACACGCACCCAAATCGAACCTCCGCAAACACAGCGATGACGTCACATTCGCTGCGCGCACGGAGTTTAATAACAAAAAGCTGATTGGCTAGTGCATGCGGGTCTTATTTGTAGTTGTAATACCGCAAATTATAATTGGACTAGTGAAATAAAGAACTACAACACCACAAACACCTAGCAACAACAAAAAAGAATTTAAATGAGCATTAGATGTAGCGTTACATGGACATCGGAAAAATAAGACCTGTGCAAAAATATTTAAGACCTAGAACAGCGAATTTAAGACTTTTTAAGGCCTAAAATATCGATTTTTTTTACTTTAGACTTTTTAAGATCCCAGCAAAAACCCGATGATGTATGTAAAGATGTAAGGTAATTTTATGCATTTTAAATGTCATACACTATGAGAGCAAAATATAAGATTTCTAAGACAATGGTGACTAAATTAAACCAAAGGAAGTGACAATATTTTTTTTATATTGTGATTTCATTCATTTTCTTTTCGGCTTAGTCCCTTTATTAACTAGGGGCTGCCCCAGCGGAATGAACCACCAACTTATTCAGCACACGTTTCACGCAGCGGATGCCCTTTCAGCTGCAACCCATCACTGGGAAACATCCATACACTCTCATTCACACACATACACTACGGACAATTTAGCTTACCCAATTTACCTATAGCACATGTCTTTGGACTGTGAGGGAAACTGGAGCACCCAGAGGAAACCCATGTGAACACCGGGAGAACATGCACAAATTCCACACAGAAATGCCAACTGACCCAGCTGAGGCTCGAACCAGCGACCTTCTTGCTGTGAGGTGAAAGTGACAAACCACTGAGCCACCACATCGCCCCATTGTGATTTCATGTTCAAGTCATTTTGAACCTGGGTATGCATGAATCACCTTCAGGTGTCAGAAATCTTTGATGTTACACAAGTGTAAAAACCTTTAATAAAGACTTATTACTATATATAGTAAAATATATTTATACATTTATGAATATCTAACACACTTTTGACTTTGAATTTTATTTTGTTTGTTGCATATACACACTTACTGACTGCATGAATGGCTGAAAAACATGAAAACACCTTTTTTTATCTGAAAGTGAACATTTAAACGGGTGGTCCACTACGATATCATATTTTAAACTTTAGTTGATGTGTAATGTAGCTGTGTGAACATAAACAGCAACTCTGAATGTAAAACGGTCAAAGTTCAATGCAAAGGTAGACCTTGGTTTTTACAGAGTTAGCTTTGCAAAGCCTACAATAAATGAATTTTGGGGACTATAAAAAAAATAATCACAAATGTATTTTTACCACGCACACACACTGCGCAGCTAAGGAGCGTGGCCAGAGGCGCTGTATGTTACAGCTGAGGGAGAAAAAGCCATCCTGCTATTTCCACAGAGCTTCTCTGTTTCTGTATTTGGGCTTCCAAAGGACACGACACAAAGACAGAAGTGCTTACAGTTCAATATTTATTATGTTCCAGAGAATTATAAAATACATAGCAAGCATGATTTGAGAAAACACAGCTTCCAGAATCTCTCCCAGTTCAGTGCTGGATTCGGTTAAGCTCCAACAAGCAGACGCTGTGAACTCTGAGCCACGACCTTTAAGTGTTTTTATTTGTTAAAATTGATTATGACATGCTCAGTGTCTAGCCTTAATGCTATGTTGTAGCAAAGATATAAACAACGGGAAATGCTGTTCGCCACTGCTAACGATTTAGTTACAAATTCATATTTATCAGTCAAACTGCTGTAAACACACACACACACACACACACACACTTCACCAGCACGTGCAATGTCTCTCTATGTGTGTGCGACTGCAGTGTTTCTCTATAGGCAGCTTTTTCATGTGTTTTACATCTCAGATAATGAACTCGCAAAAGATATGTGAACGATTCATGTTACTTACACAGGCATATTCCGAATATATGTGAAAGACCTCGTGTAACGCATTGAGTTAAAAAAATACAGGAGAGCTCGCCTAACTCATGCAGCAGCAGAAAAATCAAGTAAAGATTTTTATTTAAAAAAAAGTAATATTTATAAAAAAAATAACATGATTTCCTTCAAGTGAAACATGAGCACACATTGCTTAGCATCTTATTAACACAACCAAGCTATAAAATTACATTTTGGACCACCCCTTTAAGTAAAATTAAGTAATCAATTACACATTTTAAATATTTAATTACAATTAGTTTTTAAATGATGTGCTTTAATTAAATTAGTTTACAGATGTGCTCTTAGAAATTTTATGACAGGATACAAAAGGAAACAAAAATGTTTCACATAAGTGTTGTTTATATGTTAATTGTAATTTCAAAGAATGTCTCAATTAAATGGTAAAGACAAACCATTTAAAAATTTTTTTTTTTGAAATAACTATTTTGATCATTAAAAATTACACATTTCTGTAATATTTCCATACTGTTTAATGAATGTAAATGAAAAAAATTATAAAATTATTTTTTTGCTGTAAAATGCATTTATACAGACATTTCTATCCTCATTTTTTTTTTTTCATTTTAAACTTTTTAATTTTTGCAGAAAAAGATGCTGCTTCCTTACAAACAGGTACATAAATATGTCATCACAAATTTAGAAACATGCAGATACCTGTATGAAGGTCGTCTGGACAGAATCTCTCTCCTTTTCTGAGAATCTGTCACACTGTCCACCGACTCCTGAGAATCATCACTCTCCGCAATAGTAGAAATCTGATACAAGAAGGCATTAAGAATTTTTACACTTGAACCAGTAAATACTTGGTCATTCTAAACCAGGGGTGCCCAAACTGTCTAGGAGTGCTGGTGTCCTGCAATGTTTAGTTCCAACCCCAGTTAGACACACCTGAACCAGCCAATCAAGCTCTTTCTAGGTATACTACAAACTAGGGTTGTCAGGATACCATATGGATACCATATATTTAGGCCACGATACTATTACAGCTGAAGTATCATGATACCAAGTAATATCGCGATACTGTATTAATTCATAACTCATATCTACAAAATAAAGCAAATTGTCCCAAATACTATATTTTCTATGTTATAATACTTAAATTTATTTCAGAATTCCCTTATTATTGAAAACCTATTATTTGTACAGATATTTTGTTGTAGTTTTTTTGTATCTACTGTGACTGTTTTGTTGTTATAGCAATAATAATAAATAAATAAATCATTGACCACACTATATGATCTGTCATGACTGCAGAAAACTATCTGAATCGACGGCTCCGTTTTTAACTCCACCCACCTGTGCTCGGCTAATCTCACTGACCGCTGGCTGCAGTCAAATGTGTCTAGAAATTTAAAGTGTTCGCGCGACGAAAGAGAAGAGTCAGCCATGAATAAGTCTTCAAAAGATAGAAAATCGATCACGCAAGTGTGCTGCGTGAGACCATGTATCGGGCCTACATGAGATGTGCATACGCAATGGTTTACAATAAGCTCGCGGGCTCCAGTTTCATCGCATCTAGGTTCAGTTCTATGCGCAATTATCCTCTTGCAGTTCACCACGTGCGTAAACATCACCGGTGCGCTTTTTGGCATAGATTTGCTGTCATGCTGATCAGTCCAGTCGATCACTTATGCTCCTATCTTTCCATTATAGTCAAAGGCATAGGCTACTAACGTTATATAAAGAAAAGAGTGAACATATCAGTGTTTTCAGCCATTGCTTATTTTATTTATTTAATAGTTCATTAATCATTAACTCAAATGAACTGTTCAAAAACAGATATATGAAACGCATGCTAATTTTAACAAATAACAGACTAATGCTGTTGCAGCATTATACAACAAATATTATAATTTTAGTTGATTCAGAAGAATAGATGCCTTTATAGAACCGAGATCTGCAGTGCTGGTCGTGGGTCTTGTATTCAAAAACAATGCACATCACTTCACCTCAAATGTTATTTGTTTTTTCGTTTATTTTGTAGATAACTGACCAATAAAAAATACATTGTAAATTAATTTTAAATGATCCCAAACGAAATTCATTACAAGAAGAGATTTTTTCAACTAAATATAAAGTTAAAAAACATATTGTTTTCTTATTGTTTCCTGTAGTTATTTTCGGTTTTCCTCATCTGTTGTATTTTCAGTCTTATCAGGTAAGAATCAGGTACAAATTTAGAAGTTTCAAAAGTTTAAGAGATTGTTGCGGTAGTTGTAGCTAAATAATATTCACAGAAACAGAAATAAACTGATTCAGATGCATGTTTGAAGCAGCAGAAAATATGCAATACCATAAAAGGCACCAATTCTACAGTTTTGCAGCCTTAATGCAGAAAATTAATGTTAAAATTAAAATAAAAGTGGTCTCTTGATTACTTGCTGGCACAAATGTGTGAGCATTTCAGTGGCTTTTCCCACATGCAACATTAACTATTACAGAATTGTTAATTCCGATACTACCGTTTACAAACTACAGAGGTACTTCCAGAATTTTGGAGCTATAGTATCACGGTGCTAACAAAGTACAGGTAAACCGTGCAACACTACTACACACTTCAAGCAGGTGTGGCAAAAGAAGTTGGAACTAAACTATGCAGGACACCGGCTCTCCAGGACATTCGGGCATCCCTTTTCTAAACATTGAAGTCATATTTCATCCAAAAATGAAAATCCCAGATTTGAATAAAATATCTTAATTTGTGTTTCAAAGATGAAAAACGGTCTCAGGGGTTTGGAACATCATGAGGGTGATTAATTAATAACAAAATTTGGCTTACTTGTACAGTTTGCACTTGTGGAGATTGGATGACGGAGGGCTGGGCTGCCTGGATGACCCCGTGAACTTGCACTGTTTGCCCATTGGGCAGCTGAACTAAGGTCACTGTGGGTGCAGTAGCTGATGCCTGAGCTGCTGCCATGGAAACCTGCACCAGGGAGGTAAAACAAGGTTGAATTAAATGAAAACATCATCCCGCATTTACATGAATAATTACTGTAACCGTTGTAATCACAATCAGCCTTGTCATGCTAGCAAAAGTTTCCAAAAGCTTTGGAAACATCTGAATGCCAGAAACTCACTTGTGCCAAGGTGGCGATCTGCTGAGTGTCTGTCTCTGAGACTGCAGTGTCGCCGCCCTGCTGGACATCTGATCCTGCCTCCATGGTCATCTAGATAGCCTGAAGATGTAATTTAAGTCCTTTATTTGTATATTTTTAATATTAATTATGCAATGAATATATATATATATATATATATATATATATATATATATATATATATATATATATACATACACATACACATACATACATATACACACACACACACACATATATACACATATACGTACACACACATATATATATATATATATATATATATATATATATATATATATATATATATATATATATATATATATACACAGGGTATGTCATCAAACTGCCCAGAAAAAGGGATTTTTATGCACCCACGATTATTTGAAAGGTTGACTGCAAAAAATAAAAATAAAATAAAAATAACATTTTTCCCACAGACTGGGTTTGATATATAATTTCATTAACAGCATTTTAAATATAAAATAAACATTTGTGCAGCTTGGAGTTTTTTTTTTTTTTTAAACATACTTAACGTT
Source organism: Danio aesculapii (assembly GCF_903798145.1). Taxonomy (NCBI): domain Eukaryota; kingdom Metazoa; phylum Chordata; class Actinopteri; order Cypriniformes; family Danionidae; genus Danio; species Danio aesculapii. The sequence continues at coordinate 27,203,883 of NC_079435.1, read as the reverse complement.
AAATATGTCATTCTAATAAAAACACAAAATAAAAGAAAATATACTAAATTCTTTAAGGGGTGAGATGTTTGCAGAAATGAATATTTTATTTTCACGTCAAAAATGGCATTACTACAGTGAAAATTGCGTATTACAATTTATGGTAACAAAAGTAGCCACCAAGCATTAACGCAAGAATGAGAATATGCATATTTAATAATAAGTAGTATCAATAGTAATGCTTTTTATGGAGCTGTGACTATTTTGTAATGAGTAATTATGTTAAAAATGAGACTTTATTCATTGTGTGCCACAAACACTAGTCGACTCCATTTGCCGCGTTTTTTACTTCCGTATGTAGCTGTCAGTCAGATCTGTGTTGTGGTTTTTAAGCACTTATGAATGTAGTAAAGAATATACAATCGAAATACAGTGCAAGCGAATCATTTTATTTTTCATGATTGTCCATTTAAGGTCATTTAAAGGAAAACAGCACAATAAATACAAGCGCTTGCATTTTTAGGCGTGTTTCGACTTGTAAAATAGCGCTCCAGGTTGAATGAACCAAGCTTGCGGCACAAAATTAGTTTTGTGGTGCACTCAGAATGGAAAAATACTCAAGAATCAATTTTTTTTTCTCTACAATTTTATTTACCAGTTAAAATTCACAATTTATGATAAAGAATAGCTGTTTTTTTGTGGTACAGAAACACCATTACTCGGGCGGGATTGCAGTAAAGATCTTTAATGTAACACGGAGAGCTTTGACTGCTCCACAAACCAATGCTGGAGCCAAGAAAGAAATAATCATTTCACGCGCTGGACTTCCATAAAGAGGTGCCATGGACGGGCGATCGCATTCATAACTACGCATCTCCTTCCCATTAACACATGTATTTTGTAGACCCGTCCCGCTTTCCTCCTTCTACAGCCTGACTGACTCATTGTCTGCAAGCAAGTCTGAGCTGTGGAGAAACATGCCCACCGCCGCCATGATCTCTTTGTTACTGACGAATCGAGCATTGCGACATGTCCACTAAAACGCCAAGTGTATTATCTCTTTCCCCCACGAATGCGTCTCTTCTTACCCGACACAGACTCGCCTCGTCACTCCCAGGCCTCCGGAGCTCCACTTTTATTTAGTCCGACACGTAAGAGACCGCGTCAGGCTACACCTCCGTCGCGTCACCGAGGACAACAACACAGAGAACGAGGGGGACGAAATACAGCCCTAATTCAGGATCGACAAGATCCGAGAGGCAGGCGGAACTTGCCGAACGGAGCACGAAGCTACACGAACAGCTAACGAGCAGAGTCGAATTTACACGAGCCGTCTCTCCGTGACTTTCCACAGGAGCATGCGTCAAATCTATGCGCTACGATTGGCTGACTTTTGTCGTAATGAATATGAATAAATCTATTCAAATGTACTACAGCAGGGGTTTTCAGTCTATTAGAAGCCATCGAATCTGGAATTTGACAATTAGACATATTTATTTTTATAGTATTATTATGTAGTGTTTTATAGAATGGTACAATATGTTTATTATTATAACATTAATACTTTGCATATGGATACGTATGCATACTTTATTAAAGGACAGTTTATTTTTTGTTTTCATAGAAATTTGTAGAAATATTAGTTTCTCCTGTATTTATTTATTATTATTTTTTATTTTATGATGTATTTTTTGTAATTGAATAATGTCTAAATATTTTGAATAATTTCTAAATATATATATAATCTTATTTTTACATATTCTTATTGTAGTTTTTGGTTACGAGAACGACAGAGAGACCTTTGTTTTTGCGGCACACATCTGTGGGCTGTGCTAGTCTGTATGATGTTGCGACTGGATGGCTTCAATGCAACGTCACGTCAATGTTAGCCAATTAAAATGAATAACCGATGCAGAAGAGCAGAAGTTCACCGCCTTCTTGCCAGGAACCAGGAAATAGTCATGATATTTTGATAGGCGACTCTCACTTGATATTAGTCATTGATATATACTTACTTTTCTTATTAGTTTCGTGGTCGGCGGAGTTTGTTGCAGTTATGACATCGTTATTCAAGAAAAAGACCGTAGACGGTAAGTTTCTTGCCGCTGCTTTGTTTGTTTGTCAAAGCCGCCCAAGCAACGCTCTCACGTCAATCAACGACTGCGTTAGCAATTTTTGTCGTTTTATTTAACACTTTAAATACGATTTGGGGTGTAGCTTGTCCTAAAATGTGTTTTTGAAATGCTGCCATAACGTAAACATTTTAAATGTGACTTCTCTCACTTGTGTATTACAAATAATACTTAAGCGCATCGGTTTAAAATAACAAACTAATCTAGTAGTTCTTAAAAGAAACCACTGGGCCTTTACGTTAATCGTTCCTATGAACCTTGCTATGAAAGTAGTTCCCACACCTCCATTTGTTATAACTGACATTTCAGCATTATTAATGTATATGGCGATCGATAACTATTTCTCCTTCATTCTACAGATGTCATTAAAGAACAAAACAAAGAGCTGCGAGGAACGCAGAGACAGATTGCCAGAGACCGGACAGCACTGGAAAAACAGGAAAAGCAACTGGTGAGATTCCCCACCCATCAACGTGACGTCTATATGATCATGCCAAATGTTCCTCATTTACTGAGGTGTATGAGATCACGAGGTTATGACATTTATGTCACAGAGAGTCTTAGTGTGTGGATAGTTTATTATAACTAACAGCACATGATCCAGTTTCAAGTTGATTTAAGGATTGTTTGTGCCAGCCAATAGCTGGTGGAATGTTAAAACTTTTATTTATACCTACCCTTTGTTTTAAAACCAGTGTTCATATAAATATGATAATGTCGGTGGGGAATAATACCTTGCATTAAGTTTTTGGTTAAAAACATCTGCTGTGGTTGCCAGAAATGCATGTATGTAATCTGCTTTTACAGCGTTTTGGCTATTTGTGTAGGTTTTATTTGACTTATTTTGTGTAGTAATGTTTATTTACCCATAACACTATCTATTTGAACCAGCAAAGACTGCTTATAACTTTTGAAAGTACAAATACCAAATATAAAAAGTAGTCAAATATAAAGCCACATGATTGAGTTCTTTGTAAAACTTATACATAAGTGGTACCATAATCATAAAATCAGGCTAACAGATTAAACAAAATGCTGCTTTCAAAATTAACTAAAATGTCAAATGTAACGATAAGCATGTTTATTTACACATTAATATTATTTTTTACAAATAATTTTGTTTCTTAATTTTGATATCAGGTATGGGTCTTATAAAGGAAATTATTTCTATAAAAAATCATATGTGAATTAAATCTGTCAGCAAATTGGAGTACTTGGTCAATATTTGAAGTTGTCCTAAAACAAAATGTGTACCAAACAATAATTTTACAATAGGATCGAATATCAATATTTATTAACCTATCATTCATGTATTAATCATATAATATCTTTTCAGATCTTAATGAATGCTGAGTACTTTAATTGCCAACTATTTCATAATTTTTTTTCTTGTTTATATAGTAATTTACAGTTGACAAAATTTACAGTATTTTTTTTTACTGTAGCATTTTTACAGTTGTATTTTATTACTCTAAATCTACTATCTGTTTTCACTTGTCTTTTTTACACAAATCACAAGCACTGTCACTAACTCGTGTCACATATACAGTACACTACCTGACGAAAGTCTTGTCATTGATTCCAGTTGTAAGAGTACAAATACTTCTAGTTAATCGTTTGGAAAAGTGGCAGAAGGTAGATTTTTTTTAGAATCATCTGTTGAACTGCATCCCAATCATCACAAATGCAGAAGACCTGTTGGAACCCCCATGAACCCAAGATTCCCATAGAAGTCAGTCAAGTTTGGTGAAGGAAAAATCATGGTTAGGTGTTACATTCAGTATGTTGGCATTCAAGTGATCTGCAGAGTGGATGGCAACATCAACAGTCTGAGGTATCAAGACATTTGTGCTGCCCCATTACATTCCAAACCACAGGAGAGGGTAAATTCTTCAGCAGGATAGCGCTCCTCATACTTCAACCTCCACATCAAAGTTCCTGAAAGCAAAGAATGTCAAGGTGCCACATAGATTGGCCAGCCAAGTCACCAGGCATGAACATTATTGAGCATGTCTGGGGTTAGATGGAGGAGGAGGCATTGATGATGAGTCCAAAGAATCTTGATGATCTCTGGGAGTCCTGCAAGAATGCTTGCTTTTCCATTCCAGATGACTTTATAAAAAGTACTGTAATTGAGTCATTGCAGAGTTGTTTGGATGCAGTCATCCAAGCTCATGGGAGTCATCACAATATAAATCATTTTTCCCCTGCACCATGACTTTATATTCTATACTGTACTTTATTTTTGTTAAATGACATGAGTTTTGTCTAAGCAAAGTCAGACCTTACTCTCCTAATAAAATAATAAAAAATCAAGGCATGATCATATTTTATTTTTGTAAAATAAGCATAATCTAGAGGCCTTTGCCCTTAAGCCACTTCTACCAAATGATCAACTAAAAGTCAAGTTATTATGTTGTTCCTAAAACAACAATTATTTGTTGTTCCAGGTAGTGTAGTAGTTCACAATTTATTTCAAAAGTTTTGTTTATTTGCTTTTTCTGTCATTTCTGAAAACTTTTTTATTTTTGTGTACAGCACTTATGTTATTTGAGGTCAGAAAAGTAAAATAAAAATACATCTATATGTATTCTCTGTGGTATATTTTCACAGGAAATGCTGCAAATTTTGTTAAAATTAAGTTTAGAAAAGTCACCACAAATTTAGTCAATTTGGGAAGCTTTTTTATTATTAAATCCTGCTAGCAATCTTATATTTTAACACACATTCAGATCATTAACTGTGTAGGTAACTATATCTCCACACAAGTGGACAGTATTTTTCTGTTTGATTGCTGTAGTATTGTAGACTGATGCTCTTGTTGGTCTGGCTTTTTTAAGCATGCTGGATTCTGATTGACTGTCAGTGTTTTCTCTTTTTCTGTTGCCTGAAAAATTGATTCCAACTATATTATTTTATGTGCCATTATCTTTATAGGCATAGCATGAAGTCTGGTATTCTTTTAAATGTAGTAAAATATTTTTACAACTATATATTATTACTGGTATAATTTATATCCTCAATGTAAACAGGTATTTTTTCAGCATAAATCTGATCTGAGAACTGTCATGTCTTTATAATGCCATTAAATGAATCCCTAAATGTTTCCTACGTTTTTTTACTTTTCACAGGAGATGGAAATCAAGAAAATGGCAAAGACAGGGAACAGAGACGCCTGCAAAGTTTTAGCCAAACAGCTTGTGCAAGTGAGGAAACAGAAGACACGCACATATGCAGTCAGCTCGAAGGTCACCTCCATGTCCACACAAACCAAACTTATGAACTCCCAGATGAAGATGGCTGGTGCTATGGCCACAACAACAAAAGTAAGACCCTTTTGTCTTTAAATTAACTTTAATAAAAAAAAAAGTTTGTTCCCACTAATTTAATTTTGGTTCTTTCTTGGCAGTTCTGACAGTGATTTAATGCTTAGTTCACCCAAAAATTAATATTTACTCAGTTTTTAATGTTTTTTTTTTTTTTTTTTTTTTAATTGTAGCCATTGACGTTCACGTTAAGACAAAAAAAACATACAAAAAAAAAAACAACAACAACAAAGTCCGAATAGCAATGTTTGATTTAACAATGTTTGACCATGGCTAATACTGTATGATATTGGAAAAATATATGACGTTGCAATATTTTGTTTTTCTTCTAGTATATATTGGGATATTAATGCAATTTCACCAGACAGCTTGAATAGTTCTATTTGGAAAGAATTCATTAAGTTAGACTGATTGGGATGATTCTGCATGGAAGTTAACAATGCCTAATATAAAATAAAGTAAAAGCATAAATCAATACAATAGAACATAGATACAAGTTAAATATACAGTGCTCTATGCTTATCTAACACTATTCAGAAATTAAATAATAAAATGTAAACACTGTGTAGTCTTCATTGTAAAAAATAGTTCAATATCATATATCTTCATTTAAGATACAAATGGTACAATTGCTTATGCCTGAACGCTTACAACGTCTCAGGCCTTAAAAACACATGAAAAATGATCTGTTGATGAACTGTTCACTCTATTATAGTTAAACACTGCAGTGACTCTACAAATCTTATGTGTTCTAAATAGCGGCTCCTGCTCAACTATTAATCCCAACAAATAAAGTAAGCATAGCTATATGACTATTGTGGATGCAAACATTGCGATATTGATGCTGACACTTTCTATTGTGCAGCCCTAATTGTGATCAGTTGAAATGTCTTCACATTGTAAGGATTTTCATTTGAAGAGATAGTGTAGTACTACATCAGACATTGTATCAGTTGTAATTCTGGTGCCACTGTCTTAATATACTGTGCAGTACTAAATCTATTCACACACATGAGATGCTGCAATTATTCAAAATAACAAAAGTGTGTTAGTTGCATGTGCATTGAAATTTTGCCATTGAAATTTGAGTTGTATGCTGTTCTACACTTTTTTTTTTTTTTTTTTTTGAGCGCATACACCTGAAGAGTGCAATATTGACGTGCACACTACAAAGCCTGTAAAAAAGTGCTTTATTACAGGACTAGGTTATGTTTCACATCTAATCGTGTTAAAATTGTCAAAGATTTACATATAATCAAACAGTTGTTTTTGTGTAAACTGAAATGTGACAATGTGTATGGGTATTAAAGTAACACTAGACTAATACTCTAAGCATTCCGAATTTCATCCCAAATCTGTATTTATTTTGGTTTTGTACTGAACCCCAAAAAACATCTGTTGAATAACATGGGTGACCAAAGAGTTGCTGGCTGTTAATAGTAGGAAAAGTACTATTGAAGTTAGTGGGGACCAGCAGCTTTTTATCTACTCGCATTATATACTACTTTTAACAGAAGAAAGAAACTCACTTAGGTTTAACATGTTTTGAGAGCGTGTAAACAATGACATTTAAATATTTCGGATTTGAAAAATATTAAAAATATTTGTGTCAACTATCTCTTTAATATTAATAAAACAGCAAAACCTTTATTTTTATCTGTTCATTCAATTTGTAAATGATGCCATTAAATGTACCTACTGTATCTGAGAAACATCGCAAAGAATTGGGAAAAAATAATGAAAGAGGATTTTCTCGGGAAAAATGTATATATTTTTGCCTGATCACCCACCCCTTCTTCAGAATATCTTTTTTTTTTTTTTGTTGGTGAACTATCCCTCTAACTCATAAGGGCCAGACAGAATCTGTGGACATTTTTTGTTATTTCTGCACAGAATTTCATACAAAATCTGCAGATTTATGCTGAATTATTTTGAGAGCATAGTAACTAAAAACCTAATACATGAAATAAAAAATAATAAAGTTTTAACTTTTATTTACAATGCAAATCCAATTAGAACCACTTTGCTGGTAAAAGTAAGTATAATATAATATATATGCTAAAAGACAGAAAATCTTTTCAAAGTGTAGTGCATATAAATGATGTAAACATTTGCATGTTCAATATTGTTACTGAAATAACATTAATAATAAATACAAATTAAATAAATATATATTTACACATACAGTTGAAGTCAGAATTATTAGCCAAATTCTCAGTCAAATGAAAGGGTCTTGAAGTAATTTTTCTCTAAATGGAAAACCTCTATTCTAAAAACCCATTATAAATTCCTATGGGTACTCATGACTATAAAGTGCTAATTTGCTTCCATCTAGAGCTGCAAATTGGCTTTGTACATCTTGCAGTTGTTATTATTATTCTTATTATGTTTTTTATAACTCTATTAGCCATGTAGGCAAATTATTTAAGTTTTATTAGTATTTCTACTAAATTTGACCTATATGTTGTTCTATAAATGCTATAAATGGTGTACAGTTTAATGCCATGCTGATACACAGCCATCATTCTTCGCATAATTGCATGAGGAGCCTAAAGTGCACGTTTTAGAATGGTCATGAATCAAACAGTGACTCAGTTGTTTGTGTGTCTGCCTCTCTCAAAACAACTTTCAGACAATGCAAGCTGTTAACAAAAAGATGGATCCAAAGAAGACCATGCAGACCCTGCAGAACTTTCAGAAAGAAACCGCAAAGATGGACATGACAGAGGAGATGAGTAAGACATGTTTTTATTTATGTATTGCTGTGGGTATTTTTTTTTATAAGTGGGTTTTGAAAAACAAGTTATTTTGCACAACCAGACTGACTATGCTATAACTAATAGCTTTTTGTGGTGATTATCATGTAATGTTTTTATCTATATTGATCTTTTCTTGAAAAGATGCTGATTTGGCAATAAACGAACAAAGAAGCAAACAAAAATTGCTTATTGTGTTTAAAAGAAATAGGAGGGAACAGTAAATGAGTGTACACTAATGTTATTGCTCCAAAAAATAGAATGATAGGATACAATGTTGTTTGAAAGATTAGTCAGCATGATTTATTTATTAACACTTTTATTCAGAAATAATGTAGAATGAATGTTTACACGCACAAAAATGGATTATGCCAAGTTTTGGCATCACCACAAGGAAATAAATCGATTTTATTTGAAGTCTTATAAACATTGTTTACTTGCAATCTCGGGGTATTTATTTGTGTGTAGAAAAAGTTTCACTATTGTGGTCATTAATCAGTTAGTTTGTTCATTCGATTGTGCGAATGATTTATGAAGGATCATGTCATACATCTGTACTGAAATTTCAGCAATTGTATACAAATCATGATTTCCCCCATCTCTATTTACAGTGAATGACACCCTGGATGAGATCTTTGAGGATTCTGGAGATGAGGAAGAATCTCAGGACATTGTGAACCAGGTGTTGGATGAAATTGGAATTGAGATCTCAGGAAAGGTAAGAAGTGAAAGGTTATATGGACGTTAGTCAGGTTGAGGCACCAGATTCTGTAAACAGGTTTATCACTGCAGTGCATTAGTGTTGAAATCCATTTGTGTCCATTAGAGCTGCACAATATATTGAATATACATCACAATAGTATTTCAAAGCATTTATCCATTACGGTTATGGAGATGCAGTAAAGAACTTGACACATGACAGATTCAGGATGATGGTAGGACGAGATGCATTTCACAGCTTAAGTGATTATTATGGAAGTTTTTGCAAAGATTTTTGGATTTAGAATCTGTGTCCTGAATATGAGTGTGCCTATTTATATATTTATTTATTTCGGTTATTAGACATAGTGGGCTCTATTTTAACGATCTAGGTGAAAAGTCTAAAGCGCATGGCGCAAAAGCATTAAGGGTGTGTCCGAATCCACTTTTGCTATGTCAAAGACAGAAAAATAAGCTTTGTGACCATAAGTCTGGTCAAAATATCCAAACACGTCCAATTCTTATGTCCATATAGTGATGCATATGACTCCAAAACAGGTGGACAAATCTAAACTTGTTTTTATAAAACAAATATAAATATGCATATGATAAATAATACTGCTAATAATAACATTACACAAAAGCAAATTGTCATGAATAAACTGAAAAAGGCCACCAAAATGAGGCATGGTTGGATGGCTTTTATATTTATGAAGAAAATAATAATTTTTGTAATGTTTTAAGTATTTTATTCTTTTTCATTTGTAAAGAAATTTGTGTATTGCTGTACATCCTGTGTGTATTAAGCAATGTGTTTTCGTTTAAGACACACTACTAACACGCTCTGTGCTGGACTTTAGACCTGCTTTAAGCTGGTCAATTGCACAGTCTATTTTAGTTCCTCAAAATAGCAATGCACCAACAATGCGCCTTAACCATAGACAGTAAAATATATGAACGTGGTATCCGTGACGTCACCCATAGTCTTCTGAAGAACCCAAAAGAAGATACTAGTAGGCGTGGCCAACTGTCGCCATTTTGTTTACGTGTCATCGCACCGACTGGGGGATACCAAACAAGGGCAAAGAGGCGGAGCGCCAGTGGAGCTACAAACACCTGCTGGCATTTTGCTTAGACAGGCTTTTCTATGGGAAAAACACTTAATACTTCATTACCTGCAACTCGTTAGTGTTCTGACCACACGTGCTTGGTTGTATACTATAACAATAAAGTGTTTAGATTTTTAAAAACACTGTTGTAATACACTGAGCCACTAAGCATTGTTCTTATGACATTTTTCAACAGGAGGAAAACGCGATTTACTTCCAAACACTTAAAATACAGTCTGTGTTAGTAAATGCAAGGCTATTTATGAAATCCAGGCATAACACTGTATAACAACATTCCAGATGACTGTTCTAAAGCCTACAGCTATTCAATCTGTTCTAAAGAAAAATATGAATGATAAATGATCTTAAATAAAGCAAATAAATTTATAGAGATGGTATAAGTATATAATTTCACGCACCTGGGAAATGGAGGCCACGTGAATGGTTGTGAGCACAATGAAGTCAACACGGCATGCCATATCATCTGATAATTGTAAGAAATAATTCCAAAAGGCAACTGACTGTGTAAAGCCACATAAAACAAAAATATGATGTGTATGCCGAGTTCACCGGCCTAACGGCGACCTAGCTGTCACTCAAATGGCCACGCCATTATTTATGCAGACTTAATAAAACGTAATATAAAGGGAACAGATGAGTTATAAAAAAAATCCACGCCTCTAACAGTTGTCATGAAGGGTAATATTAGCTATATGAACCAAAATCATTCTCTGTACCAGGCTGTAAACACCTTTTTTTTCTACTGTAAAGTTGGCCATTTTAACAGTGGGCTCAATAGAAATTTGCTCTATATGGAGCCAGGACTAGCGAAATTTCAATGAATTGCAGTTTTAGTTACTTCGTATTGGCTTCCTGAGGGAGAGCGGGAGGTTGCCGCTTGGCCTTAACACACCTCTTTTTTGGACCGGAACACCCATGAGTGCACAAAGCGCTGCAAATGTATTTGTTAGTTAAACAATGTGGCGCAGATCGAGAAAATTAGGGTTGCGCTGGTCTGAGAATAGCAACAAATCGTGCCCAATATGTCTTGCACCTTATTGCAGCAGGTGTATGATACAGCACAGTCTGTGACATTACTTTTAGGTTTCCTAAGGGCATATTTAAAGCTGTGCATATTTAAAAGTGCTGTATAGTTTAAAATGTATGTATATAAACTATAAAATCCCCTTTCACAATATTATAATGGGTAATAATTTGGCTGGTTTGTAAATCTGCATACATTTACCCTTGACTTGACTGCATAAAACACCCCATATAAGGATAAAAAGGATAAAAGGATGTTCTTCACAATGTCAGCTCTCTTTCCTCACTCTTTCCAAACATAACCTTATGTTCAGCACTTTTGCTTAAGAGCTCATGCTGCAAATATTTAGGGTAAACATGTTTACTGTAGTCTCCTGTTCATGAATGTTGAGGTAAACTGCTCTATTACAACCTCAACTGCTCTATGAAAAAACTTTCACAGAGGCCTACACTACATTGGATGTAGTGCATCATTACAATTATTATTGTTAAAATATAATAATAATAATATAAGAAGTTTTGCATTTTTGCATAGAAATGTAAGTGTTTTTTTTGTTTTGTTTTTTTGTACTATATGTGTGAAAAATATTTTTGTTATGGTATTTTGAAAACAAACAGATGCATTGTGTTAAAATGAATTAATTGTCAATATAATATAATAAAAATTAATATACGGATAAGCATGTCAATACTGAAATTTAATTATTGTGGAGCCCTAGTTTGACAGTTTTTTTTAACAAACATTCATATCTCAAACATATCACACAAATACTGGGTTCAATTAAGACTGCATAAATAACAGGCCAATAGGTGGCGAAAAATAGCCATTTTAAATTTGTCACTGAATCACTAGTTAAAAACATTATTTAAACAAAAACATCCTGCAATGAAGCAAAATAAATATTTGAGTTATTAATTCAAACTGGGCTTTATTAAAAAAAACACATTTAACATTTCACACATATTTCAGAGAACATCTCTAGAGAAAAAAAATCTAGTTATTCATACCCGTGGCATGAATGTTGAGTCTTTGATTGCCCAACACTATCCATCACATCATAATTTTTTATCCATATAATGGCTTTCTGGTATTTTGTGTCCTTCTACAGATGGCTCATGCTCCTTCAGCTGCGCGAAAAACCCCAAGCGCCGCCACGGCCAAGGCAGATGGGATCTCAGATGAGGATATCGAGAGGCAGCTCAAAGCCCTTGGAGTGGACTAGTGCTCATGCACACACACACACACAAACAAACACCTGATCATTGCCTGGCAACAAAAGGCCACCCAAACATGCACTAAAACACATTCATACCAAATAACAAATACACAAACGAACAGTCCAAAAGCTCACATTCACACTTGCCTACTCTGGGATACCGCGCCACAGATGACAAATGCAATTTTTTCTTCTTATTTATTTATGACAATGAGAAATGGCTGTCAAGGGTGTTTAAGACTCTTTCAGGTGAACCGCTATAGCTTTTAGAAGGACAAGAATAAAGTTTCAGTTTGGATAAACATGTTGTAATTGAATATATACCATACCTCCTTGGAGAATAATGCAAATATTGAAGCGTTTTCCCCTGAAATCCACTACTTCAGGCTGTTTGGTTGATAAATCTGGAAAAACAATCACACTGTTGTAAACAAGTTTGACAGCAGAACTCTACCTCTGGAAACATAAGAAGTGACAGAGCTGGTTTTTAAGTCGTGCCGCGATTTGTTTTGTCCTCACCGTACCTTCGCTTGTTTCCCCAGTGCATGACAGAACACTCATGTGAGCTACGTCTGTTTCTCTGTTCTCACCTTCGCTCGGAAATGATTGAATTTGACTTCTAGATTCAGATCTTGCTCGGATATTTTGTATGGATTTTTTATTCTGCTGGATTCAAGGGTGATGCCAAATTATAAGAAGCCAGAATTTTTTTTTTTCTTTTTTTTCATTTATTTATTTATTTTTTTCATTCTTTAGTTTTTGAAGATGGTTGCTCTTCTTGATTTATTTTGTGGTTTTAGCTTGTGTGTGTGTGTGTGTGTGTGTGTGTGTGTGTAAGTGCATTGATCAGATCAGTTTTTTATTTTAAGGCTGCTCAGAAAATTCCTGCTGCTTGTTAATTGAGTGAGTCAAGAAGTGACTTAAGTGAGGGTTATTATTTTAAGGTGGCATGTAAAAAGCGGCGTACTTTGGAGTTATGCACAGAAATCTGTGTTTAGCCTGACAGCGGTTACACACTGCAATGTTTCATAAGGATTGTAAAAAGTTTAAGAATGGCAGGTTGGTAGTATGTTGCGTAATCCACATTGAGAGTTTAGGAGTATGGGTGAAGATTATTAAAAAAAACTAAGGGGATGTATACCATTATATACCATTCAATCATAAATAAAACATTTGTAATTATATGTGAGATGTTTGTGTTTTAATTTTATTTATATATATTTTTTTTATCACTTTATAATAAGGATCCATTAGTCAATGTAATTGATAACATGAACTAAGGAGGACCAATATTTGTACAGCTCTTATTATTCATAGTTCTTGTTCATTTGCTAATGCATTATTAAAATCCAAAGTTGTGCTAGTTAACACCTCTTGTAATATCAATTGTAAAAGATTTTGGTTGCACCTTTAAGGTGCAATTCCTGCTATTAATAAATCTTTAACTATACATTTAGCCTCATCCTCATACTTTAATGCTCATTAATAGTTATTGGTTTAGGTATTGGGTGGGATCTGGGATGTAAGATCATGCAGAAAATGTACTTTAAAGTACAAATAAAAGCCAGTATCTTAGTAATAGGCTGCTAATATTCTACTGTGAAAAATTGGTAGTTAAAGTAAATTGTTACTGAGATTTTGTCTCAATGAGGCTGATAAAAGCAAAACATTGGTTCATTCCCTGTATAAATACAGTGATAAATGTATTGTTTAGTGTGTCTATTATTTCTTCATGTTAGTAAATACATTATCTAGTGAAACCTCATTTTAAAGTGTTAACTTTTTTATTTTTTTTCATTCATTTTCTTGTCGGCTTAGTCCCTTTATTAATCCGGGGTTGCCACAGCGGAATGAACCAGCAATTTATCCAGCATGTTTTTATGCACGGATGCCCTTGCCGCAACCCATTTCTGGGAAACATCCACACACACTTATTCACTAGGGATAATTTAGCCTACCCAATTCACCTGTACCGCATGTCTTTGGACTTGTGGGGGAAACCGGAGCATCCGGAGGAAGCCCACGCAAACTCAGGGAGAACATGCAAACTCCACACAGAAACGCCAACTGACCCAGCCGAGGCTCGAACCAGCGACCTTCTTGCTGTGAGGCTACAGCACTACTTACTGCGTCACCCCTTTTTAATTTAATTTAATTTTTTAGTATTAGTTTTACTTATTTGTTAGAATATCAATTTACTACCACTAGAGGGCAGAGCCAAACCATGATTAAACTTCTTGCCCTATTATCTGAAAACTACACTACTGTTTGTGTTCATTAAGGATTTATTTATATAATAAAACACATTTGTAACATGAATTCTGTTAAAAATGAATGCTGCCCTTTTCAACTTTAATTATCAGACTGTCATAAAAATAATCGGTTTCACACAAATATTAAGCCACACAACTGTTTAACATTTATGATGATAATGATAATAATAAAAGTTATTAATGTTGTTATTATTAATAATATTATTGTTTTTATTATTATTATTACTATTATTATTATTATTATTTTGTACCACATCAGCATAGACTGATTTCTGATGGACAATGTGATGCTGAGTAATGACTGCTGATGCATCAGCTTTGCTATTGTAGAAATAAATTACATTTCTAAATCTTTTTTTATTATTATTATTTTTTATACCTGTATTAAGCAATATTTTTGTCTTTATTGTGTTTTGGGGCAGTCTTGGTGAGCAAATTTGAATTAAAAACCTTTAAACCGTAGATATGCCTGTTTCTTGGTGCTCTGAAGACTAATATTATCTTCAAAAGTAGTTTTATATAGATTTATTTTTGAAAACTGCCCTAAGATATATCTAATGTGTTAGAAACTATTTATTTTTAATTGAATGATTACCAATTTAATAGTTTTTTATTAATAACAGTCAGTGTTTTATTATAAGAATTAGAGGTAAAGTATCTTTCCTAAATATATTTGTTTTTTATTTTTTTCCATTGATATCTGAGCTTAACATTAAAAATCATCCAATAAAAAAAAAATACTTTTTTTTTTTGTCCTTGACCAATCTTGATGTCTTTAAAGGTCTGTCATAAAGTCCCACATGGTGTGTTCGGAGGTCTGTTTTGTGGTAAAACTGGTATTGTGACATAAATTGACAGTTTTTTAAGAGAACAATACTATTTATGTATTTATTTATTCATTAATTTTATTTATTTATTTAGGTATGACACCCAACACAAATAGAAACCTAATTTTTTTGTGACTTCAGCTATAAAAAATGGATGGACATGGTTTTGAAGTTTTTATTGGAATTTCCAATTCTGAAATAATGTGAAAAATATTTATGTCGTAAGCATATTTATTATAATATAACATATTTAGCAAATAAC
Source organism: Danio aesculapii (assembly GCF_903798145.1). Taxonomy (NCBI): domain Eukaryota; kingdom Metazoa; phylum Chordata; class Actinopteri; order Cypriniformes; family Danionidae; genus Danio; species Danio aesculapii. The sequence goes on along the minus strand of NC_079435.1, from coordinate 27,188,259 downwards.
AACTCAAACTTATATACTTTTTAAAACTTAAACTTTTTTGATATGAATTAACTTTATGCATAATCGGCAGAGTCACTTAATTTCAACATTTTAATTTCAAACTTTCAGATTGACATTCAAAGATGTGGGTGACTCTTAAGAGGTTAAAGACAGAGTCTTATACGGCTTAGGATATGAAGAAAGAAAAAAAACAGCCTGTTTCTCTGACCTTAATCCTGTATTTCAAAAAGTACAATAGTTGGAAGACTTGAGTCTCAGATGATATAACTTTTTTTGGTTACGGCTGTTCTGAAGCATTTATCTCAATTTAACAGCTTACTGACTTCAAACCCAGAAACTGCTACTAGTGTAGGAGTCCTTTGAGGATTACTGAAAAATGAGTCACCCTCACATTTTCGCTTCATTTCACAGAGAGACACAAGATGCACATAGTAGCATCCTTCTGGCCTCTTCGAACGACTGAAAACACAGTGACAAGAGCACATGACTCAGAGGCAACTGCTGGCCTCCCACTTGCAAATACTTGGAAGAGGAATCCAAATATCAGCCCAAAAGGTATATTTAAACCAGCTTTTAACTTTACCTTAAAGGCAAGGTTCACCTGAAAATTACATTTTGCTCGCCGTTTACTCTCTCTCAAGTGGTTCCAGACCTTTATAGGATTGTTTTATCTTCTGTCAAACACAAATTTTGAAGAATGCTAGAAACCGGTAGCCATTGATATCCATTTAAAAAATGATTTGGAAGTCAGTGGCTACTTGTAACTCAAGCTGATTTAAAATCAACTGCTTTTCCCCGGTTTCATAACTGAAACTGTTATTCTTCAGGTTTAAATTTGTCTCTAGTCACTAATATTCACATTCCTTCAGAATCTCATGTGTCAGCTGTTCAGACAACGAAGATGGTTGTTTCTTCACCTTCTTTTATTCGTATATTTATTTTATTCATTTTTAAATATTTCACAAGTGACGTTTACCAGAGCAAGGGAATTTTCAAAGTATTTGCCATACCATCTTTTTCTTCTGTAGAAAGTTTTATTTCTTTTAGTTTGGCTGAAATAAAAGCACTTTTATTTAGTTTTAGTTTTTTTTTTTAAACGCTGCCTTCATTTAGCTACAGAACAAACCACTGTTTCCAATGACTAACCTAATGAACCTCCCTTAACCAGGAAACTTCCCAGTTAACTTAATTAGCCTAGATAAGCCTTTTAATGGGACATAAACAGCTGAATATTTTGCTAAATAACTATTAAAATATTATGTACTGTCATCATGACAAAGACAAATGAAATTTGTTATTAACAATTAGTCATTAAAACTATTATGTTTAAGACTATTATGTCTTCTGTCAACCGCACTTAAGAAATACCTATAGAGCACCTATGATGAAAATCAACTTTTGTAAGCTGTTTAAACAGAACTGTATAGTGTCCACAGTCATACTCAAGTGATATAAAGAAAATAAGTCACTCTTTTAAAATAAAAAAAATAAAAAATTAAATGACATTAAAATAGGATCCAGATCCCTCCTATTTTGAGGCTCACCGCAACATATGACGTAGGAGTGCGGTTTCCCTGCCCACCGAATTGACTGATAGACGCGTATTATCATGTCTTTGTAGTATATATATATATATATATGTGACCTTTATACTTCACTCCCGAACCCACTTCATTCACCCTTCAGCAATACACAGACACTGGACTCGGATGAGGAGGATTTTATTTTGCCCTGCACACAGAGCAGTAACAGTGAGATCAACACGGTTTAACTTAGCATCCACATCCACAGCAGTTCTCCCTAACTCTGCTGCAGTCTATCTTGAAAGTTTAGATCATTATTATATAAAACAAAGATAGAAATAAAAAAATACAGAAAATGCGTAACTAATATCACTGAATAAACATATTTAATACCTAAACACAAAATATAATAGAAAATTACCTGCACACAGAGCAGTAACAGTGAGATCAACATGGTTTAACTTTAGCATCCACATCTAAAACACATATACTTCATTAGCACTTGCTGTATAAGCACATGGGGGAAAACATTAAGATGAGATTAAAAGTATCAAAATCAAACAAATATGAAAAGAAAACGCACTCTATCGATCAATAAATGTATATAAAGTGTGCTAGACTTTTAAAGCTGCATCCAATCAATCATTTAAATGATATTTTTATATTTTAGTGTGGAGCTAACACAAAACCCGACTCACCCACAGCAGTTCTCCCTAACTCTGCTGCAGTCTACACAGACTCTGTGCGCAATAGCGCCACCGGCGAACTAGCAGGAACTGCACTTCCATTAAAGCAGGATTTAATAATAAACTATTAACATGGTGTATATTTATTTCGTTACATATATATATATATATATATATATATATATATATATATATATATATATATATATATATATATATATATATAAATAGTAATATACATACATACATACATACATACATATACACACACATATATATATTGTCATGATTACCAGCGATCTCTAACCACCAGAGGTCGCTGGTAAGCACTCACCCTCACAATAACTTATGGACTACAAATCCGCCATTCATGGACTACATTTTCATACATGCACTCCGTTTACAAACACACATGCTTCCTCATTTAGACCGATTACATTTGCACCAGCTGAGGATTGTCAAAGACTGATTACACACACTATTTAAACATCACACACTCCCTGCCTTTGCCGAGTCTTGTTTACTGTATAGTGACTTTACAACGCGTTTCCTTACCCAGCAAACATGCTACTTTGGGGCCCATAAGGGACCCATGTGGGCCCCACACTGTGGGCCCAGATACCGGCGTGAAATGTGGGGCACGTGTGGGCCCCACACTGTGGGGTACGTGTGGGCCCCCTTTGGGACAGCCCAAAAGTGTGGGCTGACTGTGGGCTATCCCACACTAATCAGAGCGGGTTAGCCCTTAGTCAGCCCACACTTTTGGGCTGTCCCAAAGGGGGCCCACACGTGCCCCACGCTTCACGCCAGTGTGGGCCCAGATACCGGCGTGAAATGTGGGGCACATCTGGGCACCCTTTGGGACAGCCCAAAAGTGTGGGCTGACTGTGGGTTAACCCGCTCTGTCCCAAAAGGGCCCCACAAGTGCCCCTACAGTGTGGGTCCCACAGTCAGCCCACAGGTTCTACTTTGTACATACAGAAAACCATTATACAATACATTTAGAACAATTTCACTTGACAATAAACTGGGTCATGTTAATAATTATTTATTTACAGAGTTTAATTACAAAAAAATCAACAACTGTATTATATTGAAACAGAATTATATTTTATACAAAATCAAACATGAATAAACACACAAAAGAAAATGCTATTTTTTTAACTCCAAAAAATTGAATTAAAAGTAAGTCCCTTCTGAGTTTTGGCCCTTCCTTGGCGCCCACCATCTCTGTCTCTTGGCTTTCTTAACCATGATTTTATTGTTGCTTCTAGTTCACAAGCTGTTCCTTTGCTGGTTTTTGTTACAGCGTCTGAGAAAGAAAACAAGTGAAATACAAATGTTAAAATCAATATAATGTTATTTAAGTTCTATGGACCCTTTTACATTTCCGGGTTGCTTTGTAGCAGAAGTCATCATAGTTGGGTAAACTTAGAGTTTTGCATTCTAATTTGCTTTCAGAAACAGCAAAAAAAAAAAAAAAAAAAAAAAAAGAAAAAAAATAGTGTGAGAAAGTATAGAGTATATTCAGTATACAGCAGTATAAAGCTATAGTGGTTTGGTGAGAGTGTACTTACTCGTAGCCTAGTGGATAAAGAGTTAGACTTATGATTCCAAGGTTGCAGCTTTGTGTCCTGGCACCTCAAGGAATTGTGTGTGTGTGTATTTATTATTAATGTGCAGTTGTAATGGTTAAGTGCAATGGTCAAGTTCTGAGCATAGAATAGAGTAGAGAAACTGAATATTTACAAGTATTATATTATAAAAAAAATATATAAAGTATTATAAAAGTATACTAATCAAGAGTTCACTTGCAGTACAGATGAAAAATGTCATTGTGTATTTGTGTACTTTTCAAGTAGTACACTTACAATTATACTAGTAGTTAATACATAAAGTATATCACATCTATTGAATCTGAGATTAGATTTTCTTTTAATTGTTGTTTCTGTTTCTAAATTGTTAATACTCAAAGCAAAAATATTATGATTATGAAAGAGATGTGCTTGACAGGCTTGAAAATTGGAAAAATTGACCAACATTATAAATTAAGTTAAAAACGTATAGTATTATTTGTAGTTGTTACAAAGCCCCTGGGTTTGTAAAAAGACTCCAGGATAATGAAAAGTGTTTCAATCTGTGAAAATTCTGACAAATAAACGTTACTTACATGTAACTGTTTCTACTGTTCTTACTGTACATGACTAGTCATTTTTCCTTCAGAATTCCTTTATTACTCCTGTTACAGAGGGTTATTAACAAACATTGAATACTCTACCTATACTTTGCAGATCAGCATGCTCCCAAAGGCCTTTTTATCTGGTCAGAGCCCTTCCAGCAGTTGCTGGGCCAGTGGGGTGTCAGCACAGTGACGTACATCTTCTCTGCATCTCTGGGATAGCTCTGTGGAATTCAAACGTAAACAATTCTGTTACAGTCGTTGAGTGTAACCCTCGTCTTTGACCAAAAGTGCATTTATACAAACAAAATTGATATTAATACCGTTTTTAACAACTTTAATACACAAACATAACATTTACAAAGGATTTCAGCGTGATGGAGCCCTTTAGTAACTTTGCAGTTATCATAAAACACACCCGGGCTGCTAACTGTCGTTTTGATACAATGTCAGCAAACAGATACAATCTTCGCTACTAATAATTAACTCTTTGACTGCACGTTACTTCACTAAACTTGTTAACACACTTGAGCAACATGTTATCTTAACATTTCATCGATATTGTGACAGGATTTACCCACCTAAATGATGAGACGGCTGCGTTGTTGTTCAAAATCGAGACGCTCAAGTAATGACACTCTTGCGGTTCACCGTTACCATAGCAACCCTGTAAACAAACCATCCCGGTTCCATCCACACTCTCCACTCAAGATATTTCATATAAATACAGCTTTAGATAAAACAATAATGAAGAAAATCATCAACAAAGAGAAGCAGAAATTATAATATATAATTATAAGAAAAAAAAAAAACACATATAAACACCTGACTAACCATTCAGGGGGTCACACTCTTCCCAAGAAAATAAATAGCTCCAGTCATAATTTTTATTTATTTATTTTTTCCACACTTAAGGAATTTTGGTGTCAAAATTGTCTAAAAAAAAGTGGACAATAAACAAAAATATTTTTGCTGCCTGCACTGGCTACCCCACATGGAGCCCACATGTGTTTTTCAGTGGGATTGTCCTGCCCACACTGTCCCACAGTAAACCCACACTCACCTGTACTGGATATACAGTAGTCAACATTAAAAGTGTATCAAAACCTTTCTTCAGAGCTATCCTAAAACTATTCAACAACACCCATTCTTGTCTTAGGACAATTTTGAAAATAATTTTGATCCACTTCAAATATTGACAACTGTACTGCATGTGATAATATGTGATCAAGATTCTATCTAAAACTATAATTTCTGCATGATTTTTTCTATAAGCAGCAAGGCAGTTTTTTGTCCTTCACAGTATTTAGACCAAAATGCAAATTATTTATTCTAATTTTTACTTAAATTTACCCACAAAATACAGGTGGGGCCACAAAGGGAAAATCCATTGGGCCCCGCTTGGGCTGACCTATATGGGGCCTACATGGGTTTTTCTGTGGTCAAGCCCACTGTGGGATTGCCCACAGAAAACCAACATTGGGACCCCAAAGGGCAAAATCCATTGGGCCCCACATGGGCTGACCCATTTAGGCCCACATTGTTTTTCTGTGGGCAAGCCCACAGTGGGCTTTCCCACAGAAAAACACATGTGGGCCCCAAAAGGGAAAATACTTTTGGGGCCTGCATGGGCTACCCCACATGGGGCCCACATGTGTTTTTCTGTGGGATTGTTCTGCCCACACTGTCCCACAGTAAACCCACACTTACCCACAGTGAGCCCACACTGGCATGTTTGCTGGGTAGTCTTGTTCCGCCGTGTCTTGATCTTTGCCTGGTTTCCCTTTCTCCTTGTCTGCCGCCTGTCTACCGATCTCTCGCCTGTGTTTTGACAACGATTCTGGACTGCCTATATACATCTGTTTGCACCTGTGTTGACCATTGCCTCCCTGACATCGAATAAACCTGCATGTGGATCCAAACCTCAGTTGTTTCTGTCACTCCCCGTGTTATATATATATATATATATATATATATATATATATATATATATATATATATATATATATATATATATATATATATACAAACACACACACTGGCGATCAAAATTAGAGAACAATTTATAAATAATTGAACAATTCTGAAATAATGTCATCTTCACTGCTCAACAGTTGGAGTTTTTGTCCCATCAATACCATGCTACCAGAACACCTTTTCCACAAAATAACTAAGGCGTTTTAACAAAAAACATTATTTTGCAGAAAACACGCTGATCAAAATTAGAGAACAACAATGACTGTAGCATGGAAAAAGATTACAGCAAAATTTTATGAATGTGACAACAGTCAGCAATTAGTAGGAAGTGTACAGGCCTCTGCTCTGAATGACTTCAGCACATCTGCAGCCACAGGATAGCCACAGAACAGCACTAGTCTCTCACACTGCTCTGGTGTGATTTTGGTCCACTCTTCTTCCAGTCTCCTCCACAGTTCGGTGACTGTAGTGGGTTTCTTGGCCATAACTTTGTCGCCAAGGATTTTCCAGAGGTTCTCTATTGGGTTGAGTTCAGCACTCTAGGCAGGCCATGTCATTATTTCAATGTTTTAGTTTCAAGGAATTGCTTTACCCATTTTGCTGTGTGACATGGAGCGTTGTCCTGCATGAATACTACGGGCTGATTGGGTGATGAACGCAGGGAAGGAACCATATGTTGTTGAAGAAGGTTCTGATAAACATTTGCGTTCACTCTGCCATGTAGCTGTATAAGAGGCCCAACTCCTGCTGCAGAAAACATACCCCAAACCATGACACTCCCTCCTCCACTTTTCACTTACTTCTTTACACACTTTGGGTTCAGTCTTCTCCAGTTTTTCACCATCGGACCCAAATAAATTAAACTTGCTTTCATCACTGAAGTGAACTTTGGACCAGTTCTCCTCTGTCCACACAACATGCTCCTCAGCAAAGCTTAGTCTAGCCTTTTGATCGATCCTGCTAATAAGAGGTTTGGTCACTGCAGAGTGGGCTTTCAGTCCAAATTCTCTGAAACGTCGAGACACTGTATGACGAGACAGATCTTTACCCTGTTCAGCGCTGAACTGGTGAGCAATTCCAGCTGCAGTGTGGAAACGATTGCCCATTGAGATCCTCCGCAGTATCCTGTCCTCTTTTGTATTTGTCTTCCGTGAACGACCAGCCTTCTTGGGGGACTTGAATGAGCTTGTGATGTTGTAAAGATTCAATATTCTTGAAATCACAGATTTGGAACAACCAGCTTGTCTTGCTATGGCTGATAGAGTCATCCCTTTGGCTTTCATCTGGACAACCTGCTGCCGGAGACTTTCAGTCACTTTAAAACGGCCCACCATCTTGCAGAGTCAGTGAAACTGGAAGTTAGGCTGCCAGGTAAATAGGGGTTGATAGATAATTGAGGAAATTAGCACTAGGTGCCAGATTAACAAAAATAACTGGGAGGTATCTGAAAGTGTTCTCTAATTTTGATCAGCGTGTTTTCTGCAAAATAATGTTTTTTGTTAAAACGCCTTAGTTATTTTGTGGAAAAGGTGTTCTGGTAGCATGGTATAGATGGGACAAAAACTTCTTTAACTGTTGAGCTATGAAGATGACATTATTTCAGAATTGTTCAATTATTTATAAATTGTTCTCTAATTTTGATCGCCAGTGTATATATATATATATATATATATATATATATATATATATATATATATATATATATATATATATATACACACACACACACACACACACACACACACATATATATATATATATACACACACACACACACACACACATATATATATACATACACACACACACACATATATATATATATATATATATATATATATATATATATATATATATATATATATATATACATAGTATTAGCTAACCTCTAGCTAAAATGACACGGTTTCGGCAAAGGGAAAGGAGTGAGGATTGGGTGCAAAACTAAATGGGGTTTTTATTAAAAGTAAAAATAAACAGCAAAATAAACTACCCCAAGGGGGAAAACATTAATAAAACAAATAAACAAACAAACTAGATGTCACAATCACCAGCGATCGTAACTTTATAGATCGCTGGATCTCACTCCCAATCCTTATGGACTACATATTTGTCACGGATTGGCCAGGCTCTTCCACCAACATCACGCACCGAGCACCTTCACCTGAGTATTAACCACGCACAGCTGCACCCAATCACTCCCATTCACTATATAAGCACACACCTCACTTCACTCATTGTCCGGTCTCGTTCCTACGAAGCGGACTCTGAGTGAACCACTTCCTAGGTTTCACTCCCCTACGATCTCAGCAATTATACTTAACTTTACTCTGTTTCCTTCTAGTCTGTCCAGTGTTCCCGGTGTCCTGTCAGCGTTGTGTGTCTCGTCAGTCTGTCTTCCCCGCAAGTCCTCTGGTGTGTGCATTCGGTCATCCTTCAGTGTTTGTCATCCCACCTGACAAAGAGGATCATCAGTTCCACTAAACTCCGTTCATCGCTCCATCAATATTCATTGATACTCTACTGTTGGAATAAACATTGTTTATACTCACTCCCCTTGTTTGTCCGTCTGCTTCCGTAACAGAAGACCGGACCATAAACTACCAACAGCATGAGCACTCACGATCCCCTTCAGGAGTTGGTGGATTCATTGAAGAGAGTGCTACTACCATCTGCTCCACTTCCCGAAGCACCACCAGCACCGAGCACTTCTTCACCGTCCATCCACTCATCCAGTCCCATGGCTCGACCAGCGCCCTACTCTGGCGGGGCGGAGGAGTGCAATGGATTTCTCCTGCAATGTTCTCTGGTATTCACTATGCAACCCGAGTTATACCCTACAGATCGGTCCAAAATCGCTTTCATCATCTCCCTCCTCTCTGGGTCGGCTCTTCGGTGGGCTGAAACCATCTGGCAACAGTCTGGGCCGGTAACAAATTCCATTCAGTCATTCACAAAGTACTTCAAGGAGGTTTTTGGTCGCGCGGATGCTGAAGTAGCAGCTGGAGAACAGCTATACCATCTCAAACAGGGAGCCATGTCAACTCAGGATTATGCTCTCAGGTTCCGAACTCTGGCTGCTGCTAGCGGCTGGAATGAGCGATCTCTCCTCACAACCTACCGGCTCGGACTAGAGCCCAGCCTCCGGTTACAGCTGGCCGCCCTCGACGATACGATGGGATTGGAGAAGTTCATCCAACACTCTCTGCGCTGTTCCGATCGTCTGAGGGTCTACCAGCATGATCCTCCACCAATATCCCAAGCACTCCTCCGTTCGCCAGAGCCAGCCGTCCCTCCAGAACCAGAACCCATGATCATCGAATCTGGTAGACTCACGATCACCGAGCGACAGAGGAGGCTGACCCGGGGTCTGTGCATGTACTGTGGCGCCAAAGGACATGTCAGGCTGGACTGTCCCATTCGTTCAGCACGCTCTGTGGTGAGTTTGTTCAGTTCTCCTATTGAAAAGATGCATCCTCTCACCACTAATGTCCAGTTAACTACCCCTTCTGTCTCAGTTTCAGTCACAGCCCTCATCGACTCCGGGTCAGCAGGAAATTTCATCTCGCACGCCCTCTGTCGCCGACTCCAGCTTAACACCGAAGCCTCGACGCACGTCTACCAGATTCAGCCCATAACCAAAGATATCCATTGTCAGGCACGTATCCATCGAAAATGTGAACCCGTCAATCTCCAAGTAGGACTGCTCCACAAAGAGGAGATTCAATTTCTGGTTCTGGAGGGTGCATCGATGGATATCATCTTAGGGCGCCCGTGGCTGGTGAAGCACGATCCCATCCTCTCTTGGGGCACAGGAGAAATTAAGAGATGGGGAGAAGAATGCCGATCCAGCTGTTTTCCCGATCTACCCTTACAAATTCGAAGACCCCTTACCGTCTACGTCACGTCTGTCGAAAGTCCAGTCGAGAAAATATCCATTCAGATCCCGAAGATCTACTCCTCATACGAGGATGTATTTTGCCCCAAGAGAGCTTCCCAGCTACCTCCACATCGGCCATGGGACTGCGCCATAGACCTGCTTCCAGATGCTCCTATGCCCAGAGGTAGGATCTACCCGTTGTCCCTTCCGGAGACCAAGGCAATGGAGGAGTACATCCATGAGGCTCTGGGTCAGGGGTATATCCGTCCATCCACGTCACCTGCTGCCTCAAGTTTCTTCTTCGTGGCTAAGAAGGATGGAGGGCTGTGGCCATGTATCGATTACAGAACCCTAAATCAAGGTACAGTCAAGTTCCGGTATCCCCTTCCTCTCGTCCCTGCGGCCCTGGAACAACTCAGATCCGCCAAAATTTTCACCAAGTTGGACCTCCGTAGCGCCTATAACCTGGTGAGAATACGTGAGGGGGACGAGTGGAAGACTGGGTTTGTGACCCCTACTGGACACTACGAGTACCTGGTCATGCCCTATGGTCTGGTTAACGCCCCCTCCGTATTCCAAAACTTCATCCACGAAGTCCTCCGGGAGTTCCTCCATCTCTTCGTCATTGTATACATGGATGATATCCTGATTTACTCCCGGAGTGAGGCCGAACATCGCCACCACGTTGCGGAGGTCCTGAAAACCCTCAGGAAACACCGCCTGTACCTCAAGGCTGAAAAATGCTCCTTCCATTCACCATCTGTTCAGTTCTTGGGGTACATCATCGATCAAAGAGGGGTTCGTATGGACGAGGGGAAGGTCACTTCCGTCATCTCCTGGCCCGAACCAAAAACCATAAAGGAACTCCAACGTTTCCTAGGATTTGCTAATTTCTACCGACGTTTCATCCAGAATTACAGTCTCATCACCGCTCCGCTCACCAACCTGTTGAAAAATAAACCCAAAGCACTACCCTGGCCTCCCGAAGCCGCCGCAGCCTTCCAAAACCTAAAAGAATCCTTCACTCAAGCCCCACTGCTGACTCATCCTGATCCTGACTTGCCGTTTGTGGTCGAAGTGGATGCATCGACCACCGGAGTGGGAGCCATCCTGTCCCAGTACCACGGTACTCCTTCATTACTCCATCCATGTGCCTATTTCTCCCGGAAGCTCAGCCCGGCGGAAAGGAACTATGACATCGGAAATCGAGAACTTCTGGCCATCAAGCTCGCCCTGGAGGAGTGGCGACACTGGTTGGAGGGGGCCAAACATTCGTTCCAGGTGATCACAGATCATAAAAATCTCCAATACCTAAAAGATGCTAAAAGACTCTGTCCTCGTCAGGCTCGTTGGTCATTGTTCTTCTCCAGATTTCAGTTCTCTATCTCATATCGACCAGGTTCAAAGAATATCCGAGCAGACGCACTTTCCAGAATTCACGACCAGGATGAAATTATTGAGACACCGGCCAAGATTCTTCCTGATCAGATCACTATCTGTCCCATCCAATGGTCCGCTCCTACAGTAATCGCCACTCCAGAATCCAGAACTCCGCCGGGCTGTCCCCCCAATCGACGCTTCATCCCTGAAAATCAACGGGTAGATCTCATTCATTCCAGCCATACATCTCTGGGCACAGGACATCCTGGGGCCAACAACACCCTCTCGCTGCTATCCCAACGCTTTTGGTGGCCGAACATGGCGAGGGATGTGAGAAGATACGTCCAAGGCTGCAGAGAATGCGCTATGGCAAAGAGTCCTCGCCATCTACCTGCTGGTAAACTCCATCCCTTGCCCATCCCAAACCGCCCCTGGTCACACCTAGGAGTTGACTTCATGACAGACCTCCCATTGTCTGAAGGTAACACCTGCATTCTAGTCATCATAGATCGATTCTCTAAATTCTGTCGTTTGATTCCTTTGAAAGGTATACCCACAGCCCTAGAGACCGCCGAAAACCTGTTCAACCACGTCTTTCGAAATTTTGGGTTACCAGAAGATATAGTCTCGGATCGAGGACCCCAATTTATCTCCAGACTATGGAGAGCATTCTTCAGACTCCTAGGTGTGACCGTAAGCCTCTCGTCTGGCTATCACCCCCAAACCAACGGCCAGACAGAGAGGAAAATTCAGGAAGTGGGGCGGTTCCTCCGGACCTTCTGTCACCGTCACCAAAACTCCTGGAGCCAGTTTCTGGGCTGGGCGGAATACGCCCAGAATTCCCTGCGGCAACCTACCACCGGACTCACGCCATTCCAGTGCATCCTAGGGTTCCAACCTCCACTCTTCCCCTGGGATGGCGCACCATCTGATGTCCCCGCAGTGGATTACTGGTTCCGGGAGAGCGAGAGAGTCTGGGACGATGCTCATCACCATCTCCAGAGGGCAGTACGCAGAACAAAGGAGGTATCGGATAAGAGGAGGATTCCAGGCCCCATCTATACTCCAGGACAAAAGGTCTGGCTCTCCACCAGAGATATCCGGTTGCGACTGCCCTCCCGAAAATTAAGTCCCAGATTTGTTGGTCCCTTCACCATTCTGGAACAGGTCAACCCCGTCACATACAAATTACAGTTACCACCACAGTACAGAATCCACCCCACATTCCACGTGTCCCTTCTAAAACCCTTTCACGATCCTCTGATTCCCTCCACAGAGCCTGGCCATGAAGAGGAACCTCCTCCCCCCCTGATGTTAGAAGAAGGGGCCATCTACCAAGTCAAGGACATCCTACGGTCCCGGCGTCGTGGTGGTCAGCTTGAATACCTCGTCGACTGGGAAGGATACGGTCCAGAAGAGAGGTCATGGGTCTCCAGATCCGATATACTAGATCCCGCACTTATGGAAGAGTTTCACTCCAATCACCCAGAATTTCCAGCACCTCGAGGACGAGGTAGACCACCACGACGTCGGAGGTTCAGGCCCTCAGGAGCGGGCCCTGGGGAGGGGGGTAATGTCACGGATTGGCCAGGCTCTTCCACCAACATCACGCACCGAGCACCTTCACCTGAGTATTAACCACGCACAGCTGCACCCAATCACTCCCATTCACTATATAAGCACACACCTCACTTCACTCATTGTCCGGTCTCGTTCCTACGAAGCGGACTCTGAGTGAACCACTTCCTAGGTTTCACTCCCCTACGATCTCAGCAATTATACTTAACTTTACTCTGTTTCCTTCTAGTCTGTCCAGTGTTCCCGGTGTCCTGTCAGCGTTGTGTGTCTCGTCAGTCTGTCTTCCCCGCAAGTCCTCTGGTGTGTGCATTCGGTCATCCTTCAGTGTTTGTCATCCCACCTGACAAAGAGGATCATCAGTTCCACTAAACTCCGTTCATCGCTCCATCAATATTCATTGATACTCTACTGTTGGAATAAACATTGTTTATACTCACTCCCCTTGTTTGTCCGTCTGCTTCCGTAACAATATTCAGTCATGCCACACACACACTCACACCTGCTCCAAGTCTCTACTGATTACACTCGCGCCACCTGAGGATCGTCAAAGACTGATTACAAACACCATTTAAGCAGCACACACACTCACTTCCTTGCCGAGTCTTGTTTACCTGTAAAGTGACAATTCAACGCATTTTCCTTAGTCTTCTTTCTGCGTGTTTTGACCCTTGCCAAGTTTGTCTGTTTGTCCATGTTCACTGCCTGCCTTCCGACCTCTTGCCTGTTATAGTGACTACGATTCTGGATTTGCCTTTATTCATCTGTTTGCATCTGTGTTGACCCTTGCTTGCCTGACTACCGACTAAACCTGCGCATGACACATAACACAAGCCATGTGCTCACATAAAATAAGGCTAGAACACGCAGCCAATGAAAACTCATTAACCGCATGTTCGTATGACAAGACTAAAGCTGCGGTCACACTGGGTTTTTCCTCCCATACACTTCCATTCCTATTCATGCGAATGCGTCAGACCGGAAACGCAGGGTCATGACAGAATTTCGCACACACAAAGCCCAGTGTGACCGCAGCTTTGCGAACCGTCTGAGATCTGCTATAATAGTAACGTTAGACACCTTAACTTAGTGTAATTCATGCAGGCATCACTAGTTGCGTGCAGATCATAGATTGTAAAATATATGGAAAAATATATGACGTCACCCATAGGTTTCTGAAGAGCGCAAATTAAGCTACAAGTAGGCGTGGCCAACCGTCGACATTTTGTTCGTGCGTCATCGCACCCACAGTGGGATACCAAACAAGGGCAAAGAGGCGGAGAGTGAGCGGAGCTACAGACACCTGCTGGCATTTTGCTTGGACCTGGCTAAGACAGACTTTACTTTGGGAGAAACGCTTAATACTTTATTACCTGCGACTCGTTTGTGTTCTGACCACATGTGCTTGATTGTACACTATATCAATAAAGTGTTTAGACTTTTAAAAACACTGTTTTAATACATTGAGCCACAAAGCATTGTTCTTATGACGTTTTTTTAACAAGAGGAACACACGAAATACGTCCAAACACTTCAAATATAGTCTGTGTTTGTAAATGCAAGACTATTGATGAAATCCAGGCATAACACTGTATGACAATGCTTCAGATGACTGTTCTAGAGTCTACAGCTAATCAATCTGTCAGATTCTGGAGGTCATTACAGCTCTAAAGAACATTATAAATGAAAAAATGATCTTAAATAAAACAAATACATTTATAGAGATGGTAAATAAGTATATAATTTCATTCATCAGGGAAACATTACATTAAAATTAGGAATTTACCAATACAGTTCACCAAAAAAGATTCTTTAGCAATTAATAAAATCTTATGTTAAATGACGTAACTGTAGCCTTGTTAAAATAAATGAAGTAAAATTACAAATTTTAAGTCACGTATCTGATGTGGTCCAAGCTTTGCTTTAAATTGTGATAATCAACTCAAGTTAAGTTGCAATCCGATATCAGATCTAACTGACATACATTTATTTTTTTAGGACAATGTTAGGAGGAAATAAGCACAAACTAGAAGCTGTTCTTCTATTCGCAGATTTATTTGTTGAGGAGATACAGGCAAGTTTCATTCATTATAAACAAATGTGTAATCATTTAACTCCTGTTAGTTAACACATAGTTTTCTCCCATCTGTTTCATTACATGCTAAGTCCAAAAAAAAAATCAGATAAACCTGAACTTATAATTGTGCTCTTGGTACTCCGTAGTCTTATTGCAAATAGGTAATATAAATTACATTGTTATGACAAATACATATAGCTTTGATATTTTCCATGTTGCAAGCTTGATACATTATTAATTTATTTTTGTATATTTGGCAAGCAGTTCCAAAAAATTGTCCTAATGTGGCTTATTTTTTCCCAACAGTTTGTTCCCCATGGGCTTGTTCCTCCTTAATTGCCCCATGTACTGTGAAGCAATGAAATATTTTAAATATTAGCATTTTAACTTAAAGGCCACAATGCATACACACACAAACACACACACTGTCAGAATTATATTATTAGCCACCCTTTGTTTTTTTTGTTTTTTTTTAGTTTTTTTTTTTTAATATTTCCCAAATGATGCAAAAAAAAAATTATAATAATAAATAAATATATATTTTTTAATGAGCATTTTATTAAATTACATTTTGTTTTGCAGACAGTACAAAATGCCTTGGCTGCAACAGAGTAGGACCATTTGTACTGCTTAAAATGTTTTAAACACTGGACTGTTCAATGTGTAATGCAACTAGCTTAATGTTAAATTATGGTGTGATGAACACTATTTACAAGTTCAGTTTATTTTTTTATTTTATATTTTGACTCAAAGAGGAATAAGTTTTATTTTTTTTAAAGTGAAAACAGGATGATTGATCCATGCAACTCAGAGTAAAACCAAACTATATAATTTGAGGTAATCAATAACAGTAATAGAAAACTGCACATTAGACTCCAAGATCAGGGCTCTTTATTCTCCCAAATCTTTAAAAGCCAATTTTTGGTTCTCGTTCTTGGTTCTATTATCTCAGTTGTTTTATACACATCTACTTTCTTTTCAATGAGCAGCTACAAACCTCAGGATTTCTCTGTCCCTTTTTATGTATCTGCAAGAGCACCATGTGTTACTTTTGTCAGTTTATAGGGTAATTTACTTAATCACTAAACCTATTGCCTATCACTATCAAGTATTTGTGCAGCCACAGTAAGGCTTATGGGGCAATTAATTATTTTTCTGCTCCAGAAAAATTTATCATGAAGGAAGTTCATACACAATATATGCATGTTAGTATGTTGTCTTTTGTTGTCCGTTCCTTTATTGTCCTGAAGTTTGTCTGTTGTTGCTGCACTGTGTGCAATAAACAGAACTTGAGTGTTTTTTAACCTTTACTTTACTTTAGGAAATGCTGCAGCCAGTCCTGTTGCTGCTCGTGGCTTGCAGCTGTCCATCGAATCCCTCTTTGTGAGCGTTTGTCTGAAAAAAACACTACCATTTAAAAGGAGAATGTATGTTTTAGTAAATGATGCAGATTGGTGTTTCACTGATTCATCTTGTTAAATTCCATGCAACATTTTTGTAATATCATTGCTTTTTTCCTCATATTACAGATCGGAACAAAAGGGGTCAGATGATTAGTCAAAAGACTGCCCAAGAACAGAAACGCTTGCTTGAAGAGATCCAGAGATACAACCGACAACCTAATGGTGACCATGTGGACTACAGAAACTACAGTAACTGTCCAACAAAGCAGAAGAGAACATGATTTGACCTTGACAGGAGCAGAACACAGGTGTTGTATTAAGATGTAACTAACACACACACACACACACACACACACACACACACACACACACACACACACACACACACACACTGTAGCCAAGGTCAAGTCACTGATGGCCACTGTTTCAGTGTGGACAAGCAGGAAGTAAGGGTAAATATTATCTTTAAAATTCACAGGTCAAATGGTTGTGAAGTGAAAAGCAATTATTCTGGTTTAATAAATAGCAAAAACTATGTCATGTAATTATTCTTATATTTAAAGTTGGTCTTTAAATTGACAATTTGTTTGTAATGTAAATAAGGACTCTCTGATAAAATATTAAGTGTGATGGTAATCGCAATGCTCTTTATGTGTGGACTTGTAGGTTATTCGAAAGGATTCACAGAGGATGGGTCCAAGGGCCTCTTTGTGTACTGAACAAAAGACTGCAAAACCTCAGACTGCAACAGCAGCAGACTGTAGCATGCACATACAGAGGTATTCTGGACTCAACTCCTAGCCTGATGGAAGAAGAGGAAAAGGAAATGGAGGAAGAAATTAACTTGGATCATGACATCAGCTCTGAGGATGAAGATGAGGATGAGAATGATACAGCGGTGGGAAATCTAGTGACTTGACTTGGGGTTTTCAGTCAGATAGCTTTGGTTTCTAGACTTTAGAAACTTTAAAAAAATATATATATATTTTTTTTATTTTAGTTGATTTAGTGGATTACATTTTTGAGTTTTAAAGCTAAAGGAAATTATTAAAATCATTGACGTTAAAACTAGGGCTGCACGATATTGGAAAAATCAGACATTGCAATAGTTTTTCTGTGATATTTGTTGCTATATGATTACAATTATTTCACCAGATGAATTGAATAGCTCAGTTTGGAAATAACTCATCGTTTTATATCAATTGGGATGATTTTGTAGGCCAGATAATCTGCACAAATGAAATTTAATTAATTTATTTATTTTGGTGAGTATTTGTACTGTATTTGAGTATAAAGTGAATAATCAAACATAAGCAAATAAAACTGCATGATCTTCATTGTATAAAAGTTAAATGCAAATGAATTTTTTTATTGGTATAATTTCTTGTACACAAATTATGTAAATGCACTTGAAATCTTACAGTCATAGGCCTTAAACAAAGCAAACAAGCATTATTTCACCCTATTAAGGTTAAACTTCACAATTACTCAACAACATGGTTCTTGGTCAGCTATAATTCCACTCAAATTTCCTGAAAGATAAATAAACTAAAGCTGAACTTGACAATGTAGATCCTGTGACGTGACTACTGCGAATTATCACATTGTGATCGATGCTGAAACGATATATTGTGCAGCCATAGTTAAAACTGATTACAGAAATATGCAGTTCTTTACCTTTGTAACAACATGCTGATTTACACTGCTGTATTATCTGTAACTATATGTTTGTATTGTTTCTGCTCTGCAAAACTTTTGGATCTCAAATGTCTGTAAATTTGTCATTAAACTATTGGATTGACTTCTGTTAATCAAAAAACAGGCCTTGAGAAAAGAATGAACTGGACGCTTTAAGATTTAACTTGAACTACTCACATGTTATTGCTAGTTATCTCATACTATCTCCCTGTATATTATTAAGAGTGTCACTTTATCATAATTATCATGTTTACAAGCTTTTTGCACTACAGTATATACTGTTTTGCACTATACTTTTGCATTATATAGTGTTTTGCATCTGAACAACTCTGGTTTGCACTCCTTGCCATATGCCCTTAAGTGTAATTGTATTGTTTACAATATTTTTATTTTTTACTTATATTTTTAGATTATATGTGTAATTGTGTTTATTGTCATTTCTTTTCAAAATTCTATCTTTTGTATTAATATTATATATTAGGGTCTGAGGGTAATGGTTTTGATTCTCTGTATGTCCTGTACATGTGGTTGAATTGACAATAAAGCTGACTTTGATGTTGGAACATTGAAAATCAGTTACACTGTCATAGTAAGATAGATTTATCAAACTTACACTACAAAGAGAAAAACAGTGCAAGAGGTGTTAAGTGTAATTACTAGTTTAAAAAAAATACTGAACCACTGGAAAAGTAAAGTAAGGGATTTACAGAAGCAGAGTACTTTATTCTCTTTTTTTCCCCAAAATATTGTGCATAACATCTACTTTTTAAAATGAAGAATGTAGATTTTATGAATAAGATAAGCATAAGAAGAAAATGAAGTCATTAATTTGTTCTGATATTTTGCAGAATATTTCAGTTTTAGATCAACTGCATTGGGACATATTTCAGACTGTCATATGATTTATTATGGTTTGTTGTACTAAGTCAAGTAGTTACATTTATTTTCACCCAATAACAACTGTAATTTAAACACTAACTAATGTAATCAGTAAATAGTTAATTTTCAAATTACATAACCCAACAATGTTTAAGGGTAGGTTTAATGTAAGAGAGGAAGAATATACAGTAAAATGTATAATGTACAGTATAAAAATCCCCACAAAATATGAAAACCCATTTCTGTGTGTTTGTGTGTGTCTTAGTCTTTGTGAAGCTGATTTAGGTATTGGACCAACACAATGAGGATCAAGACAGTAAAATGAAGATATGTTGGCAATCTGACACTCATGTAAAGAACTGTTTTAGGGTAAAAAAATATATGATTTAAAGGTTAAGTTAAGGTTATGTTAGGCACTTATATTTAGCTGTGATGGTGAAGGTAAGGGACTAGAGAATGTCCTCAGAAGGTGTGTTTGTTTGTGCCCAGTGGACCATGCATTCCTCATGTTGCGGGGTTGTTATTTTGTTTAATTGTCAGAAACACACACACACACACACACACACACACACACAATTTATATGTTCAGTATTCAACGTGTCTTTGAAATGATTCTTTTTTTTTTTTTTAAGACCAGAAACAAATACATTGTTGGAAAGGTATTGAACTAAAGAGTAGCATATGTTGGCACATTTGTCCCCTGCTTTGAAATACTGACCATCAAATCTGTACTTTGGCGCATGTTTGAAAACTTCTAATTCAGCAAAAAAAAAAAGAAAAAAGAAAGAGCCCACACACATGGGCCCAGCTGTAATGGAGAGCTCTTGATATTGGGAATCTTGTTAGTACAGTCAGTATTGGGCACCAACTGGAGGCGCTGTAAAATATGGTTATACTTGATTTAATCCCATTTAACAATTAGATATTTAAAATCTGATAACATAAATGTGTTTACCATCTCCATAACCCTCTCATTAAACTGTCAACCCACTATTTACAACTTCTAATTCTAAGCAAAACACAAAAACGTCACACCTGCGCCATTTTTGAGGTATCGCTTCCCGAGACAACTTGAGAGACACATAACGCAAGAGAGATACATGCCAAAAAAAAGGTTAAGCTGGAGAAGTACAAGAAAATCGAGAGTACACAGGACCACAATAAACTAAACAAAGATGCCAGGGATCGTCATTTTGATAAATTGTCTTACATTCAGGATATAGATCTGTTTGAATTAACTGCAAACCAACAGCGTGCGCTGCCCCCTACCCATTGCTGACATGTCATGCTGTATATCATCAATGTCTTAATATATGTAGTTTTATTTTAAACACCATTAAACCACAGTAAGTATTTTTAATTATGTATTGCAGTATTTCGTTTTATTTCATTAGTCACATCTAATATTTACATTAACAAACTATTGGTCAGATGTTTGTATCCAAAGTATTTTACAAATATGAACAATAAATGTAATGAATGCAACAGAACAAAATGTGTAAATACTATTATAATTTAATTTAGTCAAATACATATTAAGTGCACAGAGAACAACAACAAAAAAAATAAAAAAATAAAATGAATACACACAAATATTAAGATATGTTGAACACAATTACAGATATTATGATAAAAGCTGATGATAAATTCCATTGTATTTGTTGGTGTTCCTACTGTGGAGTCAGTGGTTACAGATTTTCAGTCTTCGTCATATCTTTATTAGTGTAAAGAGAAAAAAATAACCTCCTAAAGGTTTAGAACCACTTGATGGCAAGTAAATAGTAAGTCAATTTAAATTTGTGGGTGAAATATCTATTCAGTTCAAACTACTGATTGATCTAATGTTTAACTTTGAGCAAGTAATAACTTTTAGTTCAAGTAATAACTGCTTACCTTGTGTTTGGTTTTGATGTACCAGTTTTGTTATTGTGATGATCAATAAATGAGTTAAGAACAAATTTTAAGTCATCCTCTATTTATTTACATTTATACAAATGATATTTTTATTCTGGCACTGAGGGATGTTGATGGGTCAGTGCTTGTTATTAAGTTTTTGTGTTTTTTTACTGTTTGGTACTTGAGCATCATTCTTGTCACAAAATCCATCAGACATCCTGTATTCTTCAAGTTCACACAGCAGCTGTCAGTTCTCCTTCAACAGGCGATTTACTTCTACACATCTGTCCATACACAATTTACACTCAGTTTGTCTCGGCTACCTCCTTAATGTTGTGTGTCTCCTCATCAGTGTCTCTCACCATCTTCAACCTCACGTGTCTCCTTCTCGGCATGTTGTTCATCCACATCTTCAGCTGACTGTAGTGTTGGTTTTCTTTCCCTCCTCTTAGTTTGTCTTGCAGAGTGTGCAGTGTCTGTCTGTGTAGTTTCTGTGTGGCCCAGATGTAGAGATGGTGCTTAGTCTGGGCCTCCCATCATCTCATATGCAGGTTGGCTGGCAATGAAAAAGTTAGAAATGTATATACAGCAAAAAATGTACACATAGAAAGAATAAGTAAAAATAAACGTACTATAATGCTACATGCTTATGAAAATATGACAGTTTGAGCATAAGAAACCTAAATTGAATTTTGAACTTTTCAGAATCAGAATCAGAATCAGAAAGAGCTTTATTGCCAGGTATGTTCACACATACTAGGAATTTGTTTTCGTGACAGAGCTTCTACAGTGCAACAGGATTACACAGACAGGACAAAAAACAGATAATAAATATATTAAAAAAAAAAAATAGAAGTAAGTAGTGAGTGCAAATATACAGATTGACAAGTGTATGTACATGTTTATTACTATATACAATGTTATATGTGCAGCTGTTATGTGCAAATTGGCATGTAAAGTGTGTTGTTAAATAAGTGTATATGTGTATAAAAGTGTATAGCAAGTAGTGATGTTGGTTTCGCAATTATTATCATAAAGTGTTCATGAGATGGATTGCCTGAGGGAAGAAACTGTTTCTGTTCTGGTGCGCAGTGCTCTGTAGCGTCGACCAGAAGGTAAAAGTTCAAAGAGGCAGTGTGCTGGGTGTGAGGGGTCCAGAGTAATTTTGGCAGCCCTTCTGCTCGCTCTGGATAAGTACAGTTCTTGGGGAGTAGGAAGGGTTGTACCAGTTGTTTTAAAACATTAACTCCCAGAAAGAACATTTACTGATAATTTACTCATCCCTTTGTCATCCAATATATTTATATTTTTTAAACTGCAGTTTCATGAAGCTACAGTCTGAATGTTTAAAATATTTCATGTAATGTTTTCAACAAAAACCTATATTTGTTTTAGAAAAAAGGACAGTCGAATATGTACTTTATATGTAGGGGTTGAGTAAATCAGCAAATGTAAGTTGTAACTAAGATTAAAAAGTATTTTACAATATTTTAACAATCAATTACTTTACAATCTTAAATCCATATGCACTAAGTTGATTCGTTAAGATGTAAATGCAGTTCTACCCCCAAAACTAAAGTGTTTGAATTAAAATAAAGTCATTGAATTAAAATAAGTATTTCAAGCTCAAGCAATGACAATTGTAAAGTTACTAAAATATTCTTACGTACTTACCTTTGTGTAAATGTTGAGAGCATAAACGGAGATATGCCAGCAAAGGATATAGGGCACCCGATGCAACGCTACAGTCTGTCAATATCCTTTCTTCAGAGCGTGAATTTAATATATCTGCCGTCGTGATAATTTGTTTACCTTTTCAATCGCATGATTTGCTATTAACTTACAGCCCTTAACACAACAAGAACGTGACACTGTATTTACTCTGCGAAAGACGCTAAACCCAAACAACAGCTCACGTTAACTCGGATACAACACAAATAGCGGCCATGTCCCATAATGCAATTCTGTGTTTACGAGGGTGACATCACCTGACAAAGACCATAGACTGTAAAATTTAGTCAAAGACAGATTCCAATATAATATAATATATATAATATATTATAATATAATAATATAGTCAAAACAGATTCCTACTAGCAGCGTCATGGAGTTTCATACAAATTGGCGCCATATTTGTAGTTCTTTTGGTTTGCAAAGTAGGGTTACAAATTAGGGTTACAAAATATATATTTTTTTCTTTTATATAATTATTTTACAAACTTGGGATTTCATTGTATGCAGAAAAAATATAGTGTACTGATTCAGTAATGTGGTTAGTGTTAACAGAAACTTATTCATAACATCAAAATTGGCTATACCTTGAATATGACCAAAGCACTGCTAAAGATGTTCTACAGCTTCTATAAAAACAGTGTTCAGTGTCAAACACTGGGCCCAGACAGAGCTAAAAGTTAAATTGTTATTAATTTCATTCCATTCTAAATTTATTGTTGTCCACACAACTCAGTTTCATGGGAAGAATATTTTTTTTTCTTTGCACCACCAAGCTGACAACAGAACTATTAGTAGACTTCCTTTATGACACAGTCACCATCTATGTTCTCCTGTGGTTCTCAAGCTGGGGGCCAGGTCTTTTGGCTGAAAGTAATGGCAAAATAAACAAAAAACAGATTATCCGTTTAGTTTTTGAAATATGTTACAAACAATTGTAGATTCTGACATGGTTTATGAACACTTCTACAAATGTCCCAGACAAAATGGGGTGGACATCTAAAATGTAGTTGACATTGAAGGCTGTTTATATGATGTTGTTTCTTGTTTTCATTCAAATGTAAAACCCATATGGTAAATCCAATCATATTTTGTGTGATATGAAGCACATCCCCTTCCAACTGAATATTAAATTATGTCAGTAAGTACTTAAGAAAATAACAAAGCATATCATTTATGGATCAGTCATATGTACTTAAAAGGAGTACATAAGTTGAGCTGTAGTTGTGACAAAGCGTTGTCTCAGTCCATCAAAATGAGCCTATAACAGTGGTCCAGTTACCTATTATATACATGTAAATAACACCCAATTCATGCTAAATTAAATAGGTTTTATCTGTCCTTTTAAAGACAAATTATATGCCATTTAACCAAGAAAGGTTAGATTACCATCATGGACATGTGTGCCAATGGACCATTACTTCTTTACAGCCTTTAGGAAGATACTTTAAGAAAACAAAATATATACTTTTATTTCATAAGTATTTACTTCAAATGCTTCACACAACCAACCAAAATCAGACAACATATAAATTACTCAAACATTAAATGTTTGCTTCTGTATTTATAGCATGGTAGCTTCAAATATTTTAACATTTTCACTTTTCTGAGAAAGGCATACATTTTACATTTACATTTTAGCAGAATTCTCTTGTTGTAGAATAGTTTACATTTATTCACACAATGCAGTTATATTGTATAACTACTAACCTTGTTTTCACATGTCTTGCACACATATTGTACTGGAAAATGTCCAGTGTGCTGTGAAACTGGCAAGCTGTGAAGAAAAAAGAACAATTCTGTAAATACAAACCATTCCACCTTGATGAAACAGTAGTAAAACCAAAACTGGTGTGATCTTGAGTGGCATATCAGTAATCTACACATCCCATTTCGTTTGGCAAATTTTTGTTTTTTTTTCTGACCAGTGTAATTGTATTTAGTTAATATATCAAAATATAGTTAATAAATCCTTGGTTGCCTTTTGATGACAGTCATATATATATATATATATATATATATATATTTTTGGAATAATATGGGAAATATTCTGATATAAGATAGGTGCATTCTATCATAAGCAAGCTCTTGTGAATTCGCAAGTAATTACCAAGATGTTTAAAAATCCTCTATGTTAGCACATTGTTGATTTAGGTCTTTTCAAAGCATCCATTCTTTACCAAGTCTAATTTAAGATGAGGTAAAGATGAAAAAAAACTTCCAAGGGTTACACTGTATAAACTGCAGGTTAAAATAATTTCTAAGCTAAGTAAATGCTTAGGGCCTTTAGTTTTTACATCTAAACAGAGAAATATATATATATATTAATATATATATATATATATATATATATATTAATATATATATATATATATATATATATAACATAATATATATATATAACATTTTCAAGGTAAGAAAGACTTGGACCCCACTACCTGATAATGTCTCTTAGTACACTACCAATACAATTTTTTTTTCTTAAATAAAGGTATACCTTTTCTGTGTTCTCTGAACCATAACCATAAGTTTCTTAAGGTATAACTCTTACGTGCGATCTTGTGTGGCACTGTCCATGGAAGTAGTTCTGAACTGGTTAACAATTGGATGCTCTTTACTTAATCCAGATCCTACAAATTTAATGACCACTCAAGCAAAATACAAACTTGGTACATAATTTGTGCATTTTTGGGTGCTTCTTTTAATATGTAGGCTACTGAATTTGCTTTAAATGAGTGATTGCATTTCATTTTCAAATAGATTTTTAGTAATGAGGTTAGCATATGCTGTGCAAGAAAGACTCAACAATGATCCCTCCCTTTACTCTCTACCCACAATTAAGAGTAGGTCGAGAGTATGGAGAGCTATATCCAGCTTGACATATCCAGCTTGTGCAGGATATGTCAGGTCTATCTTTTTTTACATACAACATTAGAAAGCTATGATTTACAGAAAGTATGGTTAAATAAGAATGTTGCAGGAAACATGTTAATCATAAGTTACAACTTCAGGTATAACAGAATACAACATAGCAATAACAAGTTTTCGGGAAGTGCGCCATGGTTATTATTATTTACATAAAGGTTGTCATTAAAAAGGTAAGAGGACAGTCCACTGTTCTTAGTATGTGTTTTATAGAGGTAAACCACCTGAGCAAACCTATCTGTGAAAGAATCTGCAAAACATCAATAGCAGGAATTGACCTCACCTATTCACTGCATGACCAGAAATCAAAAAGTGTAAGTGTCAATTCTGTGTGAAGTAGCCTTACAGTATAACGGTGCTGAAATTATTAGTTGTTATTAAATATTATTTTGTAGGCAGGGCAAGATTTTGTTTAGATTCTAATATAATGAAAATATGTTTGGGTTGCACACTATTGCATGAAATCAGCATAGTTGTTGCTTCCCTGCACAATGTTAATAAAATTCCCTATTCTATATGAAAGAGAAAGAATAAAATGTGTATTACCAAAAGCTTTTGCTTGATTTGAAGATTTTTTTTGGCCCATTCCTGTGCTTGGCTCCAGAACACCTTTATCCGTGCTATTTTCCTGAACTTCAGGTCCAGCAGTTTCCCACACTGACCAAGAGAGAGCTATAGAAAAATAAAAAAAGAGAGTGACACAATAGGTTGTTAACTGTGCTCTATTTGATCAAGCATTGCTGATTTTCTACCACTTTTATAATAAGGATATAATTAACTGGATAACAAGTTGAGAAATTGAATATAGTAATAATATACCCATGATGCTACAAACCTAATTAGTAGTGTACACATTTTAACAGAAATTATGCACGTCCATTATTGACTATTTATTTTATTATTTAAGTTGTGACTACAGCATGCACAAGTGAAGATTTTATTTCTTGAACATTTATTAGTTATTTTCTTAAATGTGGTAATCATATTATAGAAAATATCAATGGACCGAGTGACCACACTAGAATCACTGCAATATTTTGCTATCTGTAAAACATAACTTTCTAAGAGGAAATTATTTACAGGAACAAACAGTCAAACATCAATATCAATAAGTACGTTTTGTAATTTGTAAACGAAACATATGTCTATAACTATTATTTTATATTATTATCTTTAAGTTGCAAACTGCAGTTTTTAAAAAAGTTTTTATTATTTAGGTTTCAAGAACTGACATTTTTAAAGCCAACCTGCTTGGTAAGTTGAGGTGTATGGAATATGGTTTCCACGTCCAATTCCAATTTTCTCATTGGAATTAAGAAAATAGCTGTTTATGTTATATTCAGTCTTTACTACATTATCTCAATTTGCTGATTCCCAAACACAAATATTTTAATGATTTAAAAAAATGAATCACAACTAGGCCATCTGATATTATGCATGGATAAAAATCATGATTTTCAAAAAGTAGAAAAGCACACTGTTGAGCATCACAGTATAGAGTGCTTGGACCCTGGAACTATGACATGTTATGTCAGTCATAACAAGTGTTTGAATACTATTTGATTTTGGAATAAATTACTCTGGCTTGAATTCATTAAAATGGAAGTTTGCTGTTTCATACAGCCTATTTTACATTATTTACCTTTGGGCATCTTATATTTGCGCTGTTGGGTTTATCCATACAATGGGGGCACTTCCAAATGTTGAAGCTCCTGGCATTTTTCGACAACCAAAAGAAAAATAATTTATAATAATCAATTTATAATATAATTATAATATAATATTATATTATATAATATAATAATCAATATATATACAGTTGAAGTCAGAATTATTAGCCCCCCTTTGAATCTTTTTTTCTTTTTTGAATCTTTCCTAAATTATATTTGACAGAGCAAGGAAATTTTCACAGTATGTCTGATATTATTTTTCCTTCGGGAGAAAGCTTTATTTGTTTCATTTTGGCTAGAATAAAAGCTGTTTAAAAAATGTTTTTAACTATTTTAGGGACTGTAACAAACAGGACTGACAACCACTCATTAAACCAGCAGAGGGAGCCCTCACCTGAATTCTGACTGCCAGTTCTTCGTTGGTTAATTCCTGTTTGGGGGCCATATTAACCTGGCCACACCAAACACTCAGTGCGAAGTATTGCCAGTATCTGCTGCCTTACCAAGCGGTTTCTCACTGTTTTGTTCTGCCTTTCTGTTATGACCATTGAGCCTGTGTTTGTTGACTACTGATTTTTGGATTACTGTTTTTGCCTTGGTTGCCTTGGAGGACTTTCTGTTTTTTATTCTGAACTTGCATTCTTACCGACTCCGATTTAGCCTGGTGATTTGGATTTGTTTGCTGAGAACTATTAAACTTCTTGCATTTGGATCTAATCTGTTTCCATGTCGTCACCACCGCCATTGTCACAGAATACTTCACCTAACATGGATCCAGCAGAAGTTTCTCAGATGCAAGCTGCATTTGCTCATCAAAGTAATGTACTAAGAGGATATTTCTGAACAACTCCTAAATTTAAAGCAAGGATCACGCACGGCAGCTAATTATGCTATTGAATTTAGAACGCTAGCAGCCCAGAGTGGATGGAATGACGTTGCACTCAAAGCAGCATTCAAACAAGGATTAAATACAAGAATTCAAACTGAACTAGCCTGCAAAGCAGTGGATTTGACGTACAGTGAATTCATAACCCTGGCCATTAAGATAGATTACTTACTACGTAGCAACCCACGCCTTTCTAAACAACGAGCAACAAACCTGGAACAAGCCCAGACATGCCCGGACACTCCAGAACCCATGCAAACAGCTGCCACTCGTCTCACTACTGAGGAAAGAGATCGTCGTCAACATGAAAACCTGTGCTAAAACTGTGGAGAAGAGGATCATCACACAGCTTCCTGTCCCCACAAAGCCAAGAAATCTTCCCGAACCAAATACAGTGTGAGTACCATTGAATTTCCCACCTTTTCTAACCACAGTTTTCTTCTGAACTGTGAGTTAAGTTATGATACTGGTTCTCAATGTGTTTCAGCGTTAGTGGATTCTGGATCAGCAGTTAATATTATTAGCCAGGAACTCACTGACAAATTAAAAATCCCAACATCCCCTTGTATTCCAGTCATCAATATAACCACAATTGACAATGGTATCATCGGCTCAGGGATAAAAGCCATCACACAATCTGTATCACTTTGCATTGAGCTGTTCCATAAGGAAACCATCACATTCAATGTGGTTCCATCATGTAAATATGAAGTTATCTTGGGTCACCCATGGCTTACCATCCACGACCCCACCATTTCCTGGAATCAAGGTGAACTTACACACTGGTCTACTCATTGTCAGCAACGCTGCTTTTCCAATATATTGTCTCTACCATGCTCATCCACCAGCATTGAAAGCCCAGAAATCCATTCGCAAGTAACGTTACCACAGCCCTATATGGAATTTGCAGAGGTGTTCAACAAATCTAACGCAGCACAACTACCGCCTCATCGATCTTGGGATTGCGCTATTGAACTGCTACCTAATATGTCTCCACACAAAAGTAAAATTTATCCACTGTCTCGTCCTGAAACTCAAGCCATGGAAACATACATCGAGGAGGCTCTATCTTCTGGTTACATTCAACCCTCTACTTCCCCAGCAGCAGCAGGATTTTTCTTCATAGAAAAGAAAGATGGAGGTCTTTGTCCATGTATTGACTACCGAGGATTGAATAACGTCACTGTCAAGTATCGATACCCTCTTCCCTTGGTTCCTCCTTGGTTCCTCCTGTCCAAACAATTACGTGAAGCACGTATCTATACTAAACTTGACCTTTGAAGTGCTTATAACCTTATCCGTATTCGGGAGGGTGACGAGTGGAAAACAGCTGTAGAGAAGTGTCTTGAAAAAAATCTTGTAAAATATTATTTGTTGTCATCATGGCAAAGATAAAATAAATCAGTTATTAGAGATGAGTTATTAAAACTATTATGTTAACTATTTACTCTCCAAAAAAATCTTCTCTCCATTTACTCTCCATTATCTCCATTATATATATGGAGATGTATATATAGGGACATAAAATATAACAATGGTAATAAATAGTATTGTAACTTAATGCTTAAATTTGATTCGTTTTGCTCATAAATATGTAACTATTCATTCTCATTATAACAGTTATACATTAATTCACAAATGTGTTCCTTTGTTTAAGTTCATTTTATGCATATATTTATTCTACTTTTTCTTTTTGAGACAAAGAATACCGTTATTCTTGCTTTAGTTTCCTTTAGGTAATAATCGTAGGTAATAATGCTGATAATCTGCGATGAGACAAAAATATTCCTGAAAAGGAGCAGCAGTTGATGAGGAGTGTAGATGTGGATGTCTGTGGAGTGTAGATGTGGATGTCTAATGAGTGTAGATGTGAATGTCTGATGAGTGTGGAGGTGTGATGAGTGTAGATGTGGATGTCTGATGAGTGTAGAGGTGGATGTCTGATGAGTGTAGAGGTGAATGTCTGATGAATGTAGAAGTAAATGTCTGATGAGTGCAGAAGTGGATGCCTGAGAAGTGCACATGTGGACATCTGAGAAGTCAATGCAGATGTTTTATGACTGAGTGATCCACCTGTGAGGATAAATTAAAGAGACGGATGTAAAAACCATATAATTTTTGCATTCCACATATCTCTTGTGTCCATGTATTTATTATTGTTTTTTGTTAACAACATTCAAATTGCTTTACAACTGTTGTATGACATTCCCTATAAAGACCAATTTATAGAATAATGTTAAGTAACACCTAAACAAATTATATAGAGCAGGTCACCTACAAACTGCCCTGTTACTTTTCAAATCAACACCCCAAAACAGAGCTAGTAAAATATTCATGGTTTTCCTAATTGTCTAAATAAATGAATTAAGATACCAAATTATTAAAAACTTGTTGTATCAGATAATATTTAGATATATATTTACATGAATTTACCATGAACTGATGGTGAACAATGTTCTTTCATAAGCTTTTTTAATATTAACATACTCTTAAAGGGATATTTTAATGTATCCCTTCTTTATTAACAGCTTAATTAATGTTTACTTACACATACACTTATGTACTTGTTTGTGGGTTAGATAACATGACCAAACAATAAACAACATGTTTATTCAGTAATAGTAAATCTTGGTTAATCTAAACTTATTAATATTGTAATATGTTAGTTACTGCATTAGTTAACATGAACAAATAATGAACAATGATCCCGATTCAGTGCTACACAATGTTCAACTTGCATGTTATTCATGTTTGAGGACTCTTTACCAACACAAATTATCACTAATAAAGCATTGATTAAGGGAATTAGGATTATTTTAGTACATTGTACACTACTTTAACATTACTAAACTGTGTTACTAGCATTTCTAAAGTCTTTACTAGCATGGTTTATAAGTAACAAACTATCTATTAAGGGAATCAGAAACTTTATTGTAATGTGTACATCACTCCAACACTATGTGTTACTAACATTTGTAAACTCCTTACTGATATGAATTTCACAAAGCTCTTGTTCTTAATTTCTAATCAATTTTTGCTTTTTTTTTACATTTTAAAATCGGGCAATGTTCTCCCTGTTATGTAATGTAGTAAAGGATCTGAACGAGATGTGTAAATGGTTTTCACTTATTCGAGATACAGTAAAATCATTAATCACTGCTTTGCAATAAACCCAAAGGTGTTAGTAACACATCAGTTATAATGTTGGGTTAGTGGTAAGTCAGCATAGAGCTTTCAAATGTAACACTTTGAAGTAGTGTACATTTTACAATTAGGTTTCTAATTCCCTTAACTAATGCTTTGCTAGTGATCAATCATATTA
Organism: Danio aesculapii; assembly: GCF_903798145.1. Classification (NCBI taxonomy): domain Eukaryota; kingdom Metazoa; phylum Chordata; class Actinopteri; order Cypriniformes; family Danionidae; genus Danio; species Danio aesculapii. The sequence continues at coordinate 27,156,572 of NC_079435.1, read as the reverse complement.
GAAAAGAGTCTACAAACATGAATAACATGCCAGTTGAAGATTGTGGAGTGTTGAACCTGAGCTATTGTTCATTATTTGTTAACTGCATTAAGTAACACATGTATAAGTTTAAGTTAACAACGTTTTAGTATTAATGAATAAATGTGTTGTTCATTGTTTAGTCATGTCATTTAATCAAAGAACAAATACATTAGTCAATGTGAAAGTAAACATTAGCTAATTATGTTAAGCTGTTAACGCAAAGAGATACAATACAACAAAGAGAAACTTTTTAACTGATGCATATGTTTATTTAATACGCGTAAAGATTAATTAACGCTTAACATATGTGTTGTTCACTGTCAGGATCGGGGATAGAACCCGGGTCTCTGGTGTGAGAGGTAAGTCACATTCCTACTGAGCTACTGAAAGTTGAAGAACCCAGATGAAAAGCAACTTGCTTCTTAGTGGAAGTTTTATTGTTGACAAAAAATCTTTAAGGAATAAACGTAAAATGAGGCAAAAGCAGAGTCCTCCGATATGCAAAAATACAAAACTCAAAAATAGGCAAAAAATTCCAAAACAGTTTAACTAAAAAAAAAACCCTCCAAAGATATAAATCATTGAAGAGCTTAGCAAAATAACAAAGATGTTTCACAGAGTAATAACTCACAGTGGTTGACAGGCTTGAATCCACAATAACTGAGCAAAGCACAGATGAAACTGAGGCTACTTAAATACAAGAAACTAAACAAGGCATATGTGAGATTAATGACACTGATTACGGATACCAAAATGAAAATAACTAAATGACGACATTTAGTGGACAAAAAAATCATTACAAGAAAAACTAAGATAACAAAGGGCAAAACTCTGACTGGGCCCCCCCCTCTAGGAACGGCTCCTGATGTTCTAGTCTAGGGACTTGACTTTCGGGACTTGTGAAAGTCACAAATCAACTTGGGGTCCAAAATGTCCTTGGCAGGAACCCAGGAACGCTCCTCAGGGCCGTAACCTTCCCAGTCTACAAGATACTGCTGGGTTCTACAAACTTGACGTACATCCAGAATCCGGCGGACTGTGTAAACTGGTTGGCCTCCAAAAGACCGAGGAGGGGGAGGTTTACCTGCCACAGAGAAAGGAGAAGAAAGAATCGGTTTAAGTAGTGACACATGAAAGGTAGGGTTTATTTTTAAGGATTTGGGCAAGTATAGTTTATAAGTGACTGGGTTTACTTTCCTGGCAACCTTAAAGGGGCCGATGAACTTTTGGGAAAGTTTTCTTGAATCCACTCGAAGGGGAATGTTTCTGGTAGACAGCCAAACTCTTTGGCCAGGACGAAAGGTTGGAGCTGGCCTGCGTCTCCGGTTAGCCTGATGTTGGTATTGTTGGGAAACCTTGAGGAGCTTGAGACGAGCCTTTCTCCAGGTTTGACGACAAAGTCTAATGAACTGGAGAGCTGAGGGAACTGCAACTTCAACTTCCTGTTCAGGAAATAGTGGCGGGGGAAAACCAAATTGGCACTCGAAAGGGGACATACCAGTTGCTGAAGAACGGAGGGTGTTATGCGCATATTCGGCCCATATGATGAAGCGAGACCATGCAGTAGGGTTATTAGCAGCCATACATCTCAGGGTGGTCTCAAGGTCCTGATTAAGTCTCTCAGTTTGACCGTTCGACTGAGGGTGGAAGCCTGAGGATAGACTAGCAGTGGCCCCTATGGACTGACAAAAGGCTTGCCAGAATCTGGAGGAGAATTGAGGTCCTCGATCAGAGACAATGTCCAGGGGAATACCAAAAACTCGAAACACATGGTTGATGACTAATTCAGCGGTCTCTTTAGCAGTGGGGAGTTTGGACAGAGGAATGAATTTTGCGGCTTTGGAAAATCTGTCCACGGTGACTAATATTGTGGTGTTTCCCTGGGATGGAGGAAGTCCTGTGATAAAGTCCATGGATATATGTAACCAGGGCCTGTGGGGTATGGAGAGTGAATGCATAAGTCCCTGAGGTGCACAATGGGAACTTTTGCTCTGGTTGCAGCTGGGGCATGCTTTGACGTACATGGTGACATCTTTCTTAATGGTTGGCCACCAGAACAGTCTCTGCAGAAACTCGAGAGTGCGGATAGACCCTGGGTGGCAAGTAAGTTGGGATGAGTGTCCCCATTGGAGGACTTTGGAGCGAACACCTTTGGGAACATACAGTCAGTAGGGCCTCCACCTGGGTCGGGGTCTTTAGTTTGGGCTTTCCTTACGAGACCCTCCAGATCCCACCTAATGGGGGCAATAATCTTAGAGCTGGGGACAATAGATTTCCTGCAGTCTTCTAGAAGGGATTTTGCATATGCTCGGGACAAGGCGTCTGGTTTTAGGTTTTTTGAACCAGGGCAGTAGGTGAGGGTAAAATGAAAAAATAAGGACCACCTGGCTTGTCGGGGGTTGAGTCGCTTCGCCTGCTGAATATATTCAAGATTTTTATGGTCAGTGAGGACTTGAAATGGGTGTTTGGCTCCCTCAAGCCAGTGTTTCCATTCCTCGAGAGCTAGCTTCCCTGCTAGTAACTCCCTATCACCCACGTGGTAGTTTCTCTCGGTGGGAGTAAGACGATGAGAGAGAAATGCGCATGGGTGAAGTTTGTTATCCTCACCTCTCTGAGACAACACTGCTCCAATGCCCACATCGGAAGCGTCTACCTCAACCATGAAAGGTTTGTCAGGGTTCGGAATGAGGAGGGTAGGTGCTGATGTGAAGCACTTTTTTAGCTGGATGAAAGCCTCGGGTCCCCACTGAAACCCAGCACCTTTCTCCTTGGTGAGGGCGGATAATGGGGCTGCCACAGTGCTGATATTCAGAATGAATTTCCTATAAAAATTAGCATAACCAAGGAAACGTTGCACCTCTTTGACCGATGAGGGGGAAGGCCAGTCCACCATAGCTTTGATCTTTTGCGGATCCATCTGGATCTGTCCGGCCTTGATGACAAATCCAAGGAATTTGACATGGGTTACGTGAAACTGGCGTTTCTCGGGTTTAACATATAGGTGGTTTTCAAGAAGACGTTGAAGGACCTTGCGGATGTGAAATATATGTTCTTGGAGGGAACTTGAGAAAATAAGGATGTCGTCTAGGTAGACAAATACAAACTTATTCAGCATGTCTCGAAGAACATCATTGATGAGGGCTTGAAACAGCAGGAGCATTGGTGAGATATTCTAGATGACATCACTAGATATTCGTAGTGCCCTGTGGGCGTGTTGAAAGCGGTCTTCCACTCATCTCCCTATTTGATGCGCACAAGGTGGTAAGCATTGCGCAGATCAAGTTTAGTAAAGATAGAGGCCTCTTGTAGGATCTCAAAAGCAGTGAACATAAGTGGCAAGGGATAGCGGTTGCGTATAGTGATTTTATTTAGCCCCCTGTAATCTATGCATGGGCGCAGACCACCGTCCTTTTTCCCAACAAAGAAAAATCCCGCGCCTGCAGGAGAGGTGGATTGTCGGATGATTCCTGCTGCGAGGGATTCCTCGATATAACTTTCCATGGCAGTACGTTCAGGAAGGGACAAGGAAAAAATACTGTCTCTTGGGGGGCAGGAGTCTGGAAGTAGCTCGATGGCGCAATCACATGGATGGTGGGGCGGCAAGGAGGTAGCCTTCTTCTTGCTGAAGACAGCCTTGAGGTGGTGGTACTGGGCTGGAACTTGAGACAGATCTATGGGTTCTCGAGACTCGAAAATGGGGTTCAGAGGTTTCGGATTCAGACAGGTGTTTTGACAGGTAGGACTCCAGTCCAGAAGGGTTCCATTAACCCAGTCAATGTGGGGGTTATGTTGCAGAAGCCAGGGATGTCCGAGGATAACTAGAAATTCAGGTGACTGTATGAGGTGGAAACAGAGCTTCTCTTCATGTTGGTAGATGGAAAGAGACAAGTGAGAAGTAAGGTGAGTCACCTCTCCTGGAGCTAATGGTCTGCCATCCAGTGCTGTAACTGACAGTGGTTCAGGAAGAGAATTAATGGGAATATTGAGGTCTTTTGCCAGGGTGATGTCCATAAAGTTTCCGGCAGCACCAGAGTCAATGAAGGCTTGAAGTTGGGATCTTTGGTCTGCCCAAGTGAGGGTGATGGGGAGGAACAGACCACATTTGAAAGGTGAGGTGCTGTATGTAACTCTCGTTAAAGTCCTTCCCTGCCTGTACGGGACTGAGCGTTTCCCGAAAGCTGGGGACAGGTGGAGCGAAAATGATCAGACAGACCACAATAGAGGCAACACCGCTCCCTCATGCGGCGGTCCCTCTCTGTGAGAGAAAGGCGAGTCCTGCCCAACTGCATTGACTCGGAATAGTCTTGGTGTACCAGTACTGGGGGAGAGGAGGTTGGAGTGGACACTTCGGTGGAAACAGTGGAGCGATTCAGATGTCTCTCCCTCAGTTGATTATCTAGTCGAATTGCTTGGTCTATTAGGGACTCAAGATCTAGTGCAGGTTCCCTGGTAGCCAAATCATCCTGAATAATCTCGGATAATCCGTTCTGAAAGCAGACCACGAGAGCTTCATCATTCCAGCTACTCCCTGCAGCCACGGTTCGAAATTGAATGGCATATTCTGCCACACTGCCAGTCCCTTGTCGAGGGGTGAGGAGCTTTTTAGAGGCTTGCCGCTCACTAAGGGGATGGTCAAAGACTCGCTTAAACTCCTGTTCAAACGCCATGTAGCTTGAGCAAAAGGGTGATTTAGCCTTCCACACTGCGGTGGCCCAAGAAAGGGCCTTACCGGACAATAGGGTGCTCACATAGGCAATTCGGGCCCGATCTGATGGAAAAGATGATGGCTGTAATTCAAAGGTGAGAGAACATTGGGTTAGGAAACCATCACACACACTAGGATCACCTGAGAAGTGTCGTGGTGGAGGTAGACGAGGTTCTAACATGGAAAAGGGTGCTCGAGATTCTGACAAAGGTGCTGGGGTGACAATGGAAGCTGGAGTTGTGCAGGATGGCAATCTGTCAAAGAGTTGGCGAACAGTATTCATAAGTTCAGAAAGTACCTGAGAGTGTTTGGCCATCAGGGCCTCTTGCTGTACTAGAACGTTCTCATGGAATTGGACAATAGACTCATGTTGAGCCACTGTGGCAAGTAGTTCCTGAGAACTGGGGCGTTCTGGATCCATGTTAGTTTGGCTCAGTTATTCTGTCAGGATCGGGGATAGAACCCGGGTCTCCGCCATGATAGGTAAGTCACGTTCCTACTGAGCTACTGGAAGTTGAAAAACCCAGGTGACGAAAAAATCTTATATAAACGTAAAGTGAGGCAAAAGCAGAGTCCTCCGATATGCAAAAATACAAAACTCAAAAATAGGCAAAAAATTCCAGAACAGTTTAACTCAAAAAGAACTCCAAAGATAAAAGTCATTGAAGAGCTTAGCAAAATAACAAAGATGTTTCACAGAGTAATAACTCACAGTGGTTGACAGGCTTGAATCCACAATAACTGAGCAAAGCACAGATGAAACTGAGGCTACTTAAATACAAGAAACTAAACAAGGCACATGTGAGATTAATGACACTGATTATGGATACCAAAATGAAAATAACTAAATGACGACATCTAGTAGACAAAAAAAGTCATTACAAGAAAAACTAAGATAACAAAGGGCAAAACTCTGACAGTTCACTGTAAATTCGTGTTAACTAATGTATGAACTGACGTTATCTAATGCAATCTTCCTGTAAATGTTACCCTATTTAATCTCATGAATAAATTATTTACTGTCAACAAGCTAGCGGTCGCTAAACTGTTTACTTTATCTCAAAACACATGGATGACATAGAGGGGCCTGTGTGCAGGATTAATCAGACACATATCACGATCGTGTTTTAATAACATTCACCTAATAATTAAAAACAACACATTTAATAACATCGTGAGTGGAATAGCATCTGCCTCACAGAGAGCGAAAGCGTGCCCGTGTGCGCATGTGCGGCTGAGTGCTGTCTAATTGCGCATGTCCGGCTGAGATTGCATCACTCTGAATGCGCATGTCTGGCTGAGATTGCACCAGTCTGAAACTGCATCATGTCTGCATCTAGACCCTTCTTGTCTCTTTCCTTGTGCTTAGTCTCAGACCTGGAGGGCCTTTTTTGCCCCCCCTGCAGGGTCTGGGCTCACAGCGAATAGGCCCGGGGGCCAGTCACCTTCCCTGTGCTTACACTCAGCCCTGCAGGGCCCCCTTTTCAACCCCCTTCCAGTGTCTCAGGCCACAGCAAGCCGGCCAGGAGGACACTCCCTAACCCTTGGCTTACTCCCAGCTCTGGCGGGCCCCCTTTCCCATCCCAGGGCTTAGTGTCAGCCTTGGAGAGCCCCCTGGTCCATCCCCTTCTAGAGTCTTTGACCACAGCAAGCAGGCCCAGGGGCCTTCCAACTTCTCTCTGCTTAGCCTCAGCTCTGCAGGGCCCCCTTTTCCACCCCCTTCCAGGTTCTCTGGCCACAGCGAGCGGGCCTGGGGCCCAGTCACCATCACCAGGCTTAGTCTCTGCCGTGGAGGGCCCCTTTTCCACCCCCTTCCAGGGTCTCAGGCCACAGCAAGCTGGCCAGGGGGCGAGTCGCAATCCCTGGGCTCACTCTCAACCCAGGAGGGCACCCTTTTCCTCCCCCTGCAGAGTCTCTGGCCACACTGAGCCAGCCCGGGGGCCAGTCACCTACCTTGGGCTTAGTCTCAGCCCAGTAGGGCCCTCTTTTCCACCATTTTCCGGGATCTCTGGCCACAGAAAGCTGGCCCGGGGGCCAGTCACATTCCCTGGGCTTAATCTCTGACCTAGAGGGCACCCTTTCCCACCTATTTCCAGGGTCTCAGTCCACAGTGAGCAGTTCTGGGACCCAGTCACCATCCCTGGGCTTACTCTTAGCCCTGTAGGCCCCCTTTTCCTTCTCCTGCTAGGGTCTCTGGCGACAGTGAGCTGGTCCGGGGGCCAGTCACCTTCCTTGGCCTTAGTCTCACCCCTGGAGGGCTCCCTTTCCCACCCCTTTCCAGGGTCTCAGGCCACAGCAAACTAACCCAGGGGCCAGTCATCTTCCCTGGGCTTAGTATCAGACTTGGAGGGCCTTCTTTGCCACCCACTTACAGAGTCTCTGGTCACAGCAAGCAGGCCCGGGGTCAGTCTCCTTCACTGAGCATAGTCTCACCCATGAAGGGCCCTCTTTCCCACCCCTTCCAGAGTCTCTGGCCTCAGTGAGCGGGCCCGAGGGACAGTCACATTCCCTGGGCTCAGTCTCAGCCCTGGAAGGTCCCTCTTCCCACCACCTTCCGGGTCTCAGGCCACAGCAAGTCGGCCCAGCAGCCAGTAACCTTCCCTGGGCTAAGTCTCTGACCAGGAGGGCACACATTGCCTCCCCACTTGCAGGGTCTCTGGCCACAACGATTGGGCCTGGTGTTGGTCACCATCCCTGGGCTTAGTCTCTGCCCTGGAGGGCCTCTTTTTCCACCCACATCCAGGATCTTATACCACAGCAAGGTGGCCAGGGGGCTAGACACCATCCTTGGGCTTACTCTCAGTCCTAGACGGCCATTTTTTCCAGCCCCTTCTAGTGTCTTTGGCCACAGGGAGCAGGCATGGGGGCCAGTTACCTTCACTGGGGCTGGTCTCAGCCCTGTAGGCCCCCCTTTTCCACCCACATCCAAAGTCTCTGGCCACAGCGAGCGGGCATGGCGGCCAATCACCATCACTAGCATTAGTCTCAGCCCTTGAAGGCCCCCTTTGCCACCCCCTTGCAGCATCTCTGGACATAGTGAGCAGGCCCAGGGGCCTGTCAAATAACTCGGCTTAGCCTAAGCCCTGGAGGGCCCTCTTTTCCACCCCTTTCCAGGTACTCTGGACACAGTGAGTGGGCCTGGGACCAGTCACCATCACTGGGCTTAGTCCCAGCCCTAGAGGGCCCCTTTTCCCAGCCCCTCCATGTTCTCTGGCCGTCCCTGGGGCCAGTAACTTTCCCTTGGCTTAGTCTCAGATCTGGAGAACCTCCTTTGCTCCCCCTTGCAGGGTTTCTGGCCACAGTGAGCAGGTCCAGGGGATATTCACCATGCCTGGGCTGAGTCTCAGCCCTTGAAGGCTCCCTTTGCCATGCCCTTGTAGGGTCTCTGGCCACAGCAAGCAGACCCGGGGGCCAGTTACATTCTAGGGGCTTAGTCTCAGCCCAGGAGGGCCCCCTTTTCCAGTCCCTTCCAGGTTCTCTGTCCACAGCAAGCAGGACTTGGGGCCAGTCAACTTCACTGGGGTTGGTCTCAGCCCTGGAATTCCACCTTTTACACCCCCTTCCAGGGTCTCTGGCCACAGCAAGCGGGCCTAGGGGCCAGCCACCATCCCTGGGCTTAGTCTCTCTCTTAGAGGACCCCTTTTGCCACCCCCTTCCAGGGTCTCAGGTCACAGCAAGCCAGCCTGGTGGCCAGTCACTATCCCATGGCTTACTCCCAGTCCTTGAGGGCCCTGGAATGGTCTCTGGGCACAGCGAGCAGGCCTGGTGGCCAGTCACCATCCCTGGACTTAGTCTCAGACCTGGAGGGCCCCTTTGCCTTCCCCTGCAGGGTCACTAACTACAGTGAGTGGGCCTGGGGGCACGTCACCATCCCTGGGCTTAGTCTCTGCCCTGGAGGGCCTCTTTTCCCACCCCCTTCCAGAGTCTCAGGCCACAGAAAGTCGCCCCGGGGGCCGGTGACCTTTCCTGGGCTTAGTCTCAGACCTGGAGGGCCAACTTTTTCACCCCCTGCGAGTCTCTGACCACAGTGAGCAGGCCCGGGGGCCAGTTACCTTCCCTGGGCTTAGTCTCAGACCTGGAGGGCCCCCTTTGCCTTCCACTGCAGGGTCTCTGGCCACAGCGAGCGCGCCCGGGGGCCAGTCAACTTCGCTGGGCTTAGTCTCAGCCCTGGAGGTCCCCTTTTCCCACCCCATTCCAGAGTCTCTGGCCACAGCAAGCGGGTCTGGGGGCCAGTCACCTTCCCTGGGCTTAGTCTCTGCCCTGGAGGACCCCTTTTCCTACCCCCTTCCAGGGTCTCAGTCTACAGCAAACCTGCCAGGGGGCCAGTCACCATCCCAGGGCTTAGTCTCAGGTCTTAACAGCCCCCTTTGCCACCAGCTTGAAGGGTCTCTGGCCACAGCGACCGGGCCTGAGGGGCCAATCACCTTCCCTGGGCTTAGTCTATGCCGTAGAGGGCCCCCTTTCCCACCCTCTTCTAGGGTCTCTGGCCACAGCGGGCAGGCTCGGGGGCCAGTCACCATCCCTGAGCTTAGTCTCAGCCTTGGAGGGCACGCTTTTCCATGCCCTTCCAGGGATTCTGGACACAGCAGGCGGGCCTGGGGGCAAATCACCTTCCCTGTGCTTAGTCTCAGCCATGGAGGGCCCCCTTTTCCATCCCCTTCCAGGGTCTCTGGCCACAACGAGCGAACCTGGGGCCCTTTCACCTTCCCTGGGCTTAGTCTCAGACCTGGAAGGCCCCTTTGCCTTCCTCTGCAGGGTCATTTGCCACAGCGAGCATGCCGGGGGCCAGTCAACTTCGCTGGGCTTAGTCTCAGCCCTGGAGGGTCTTGTTTTTAAACCCCCTTCCAGGGTCTCTGTCCACAATGAGCAAGCCCGGGACCCAGTCACCTTGCTGGGCTTAGTCTGAGCCCTGGAGGGCCCCCTTTTCCAACCACTTGCAGGGTCTCTGACCACAGTGAGTAGGTTCGGGGGCCAGTCACCTTCTTTGGGCTTAGTCTAAGACCTGGAGGGCCCCCTTTCCCACTGCCTTCCAGGGTCTCAGGCCACAGCAAGCTGGCCATCCCTGGGCTTAGTCTCAGCCCTTGAAGACCCCCTTTTCCAACCACTGACAGGGTCTCTGACCACAGTGAGTAGGTTCGGGGGCCAGTCACCTTCCTTGGGCTTAGTCTAAGACCTGGAGGGCCCTCTTTGCCACCCCCTTGCAGGGTTTCTGTCCACAGCGGGTGGGATCGTGGGCCATTCACCTTCCCTGGACTTAGTCTCAGACCTAGAGGGCCCCCATTTCCACCCCCTTCCAGGGTCTCAGGCCACAGCAAGCCGGCCAGGGGGCGAGTCACAATCCCTGGGCTTACTCTCAGTGCTGGAGGGCGCCCTTCTCCTCCTCCTGCAGAGTCTCTGGCCACACTGAGCCAGCCCAGGGACCAGTCATCTTTCTTGGGCTTAGTCTCAGCCATGGAGGGCCCCCTTTTCCACCATCTTTCAGGGTCTCTGACTGATGCGAGCAGGCTAAGGGGCCAGTTACCGTCACTGGGTTTAGTCTCATGCCTGGAGGGGCCCCTTTTCCACCTCCTTCTTGGGTCTCTGGCCAAAGCAAACTTGCCTGGGGGGCAGTTACCTTCCCTGGGCTTACTCTCGGACCTGGAGGGCCCCATTGCACCCCCCCCCCCCTTTGCTGGCTGGCTACAGTGAGGCCGGGGGGCCAGTCACCTTCCCTGGGCTTAGTTTTAGATCTTAAGGACCCTCTTTGCCCCCCCCCTGCAGGGTCTCTGGTCACAGTGGCCAAAACAAGCTGTCACCTTCTCTGGGATTAGTCTCAGACCTAGAGGGCCCCCTTTGCACCCCCCTCTGCATCTTCTCTGGCCACAGAGAGCAGGTCTGGGGCCAGTCACCATCCCTGGGCATAGTCTCAGCCCTGGAGTGCCCCCTTTTCCACCCCCTTCCAGGGCATCTGGCCACAGCGTGCGGCCCTGGCGGTCAGTCACCATCCTTGGCCTTATTCTCAGCCCTTGAAGGCAACCGTTGCCATCTCCTTGCAGGGTCTCTGGCCACAACGAGCGGGCCCAGGGGCCAGTCACCTTCCCTGGGCTTAGTTTCAGACAAGGAGGGCCTCTTTTCTCAGCCTCTTCTAGGGTCTCTGGCCACAGCAAGACGACCTTGGGTCAGTCACCTTCCTGGGCTTAGTTTCAGAAACGGAGGGCCCCCTATGCCCCGCCTGCAAGGTCTCTGGCCACAGTGAGCTAGTCCGGGGGCCAGTCACCTTCCCTCGGCTTAGTATCACACCTGGACGACCCCTTTTGCCACCCCCTTACAGAGACTCTGGCAACAGTGGTTTGGGACGGGGGTCCAGTCACCTTCCCTGGGCATTGTCACAGACCTGGAGGGCCCACTTTGCCCCTCCATGCAAGCTCTCTGGCCACAGTGAGCAGGTCCAGGGCCCAGTCATCATCCTTGTTCTTAGCCCCCTTTTCCACCCCTTCCAGGGTCTCTGGCCACTGCGAGCAGGCCTTGGAGCCAGTCTCCTTCGCTGGGCTTTTTCTCAGCCCTGGAGGGTCCCCTTTCCCCACCCTTTTCAGGCTCTCAGGCAACAGCGAGTTTACCCGGGGGCCAGTCACCTTCCCTAGGCTTAGCCTCAGCCCTCTAGGGCCCCCTTTCCCACCCCCTTCAAGGGTCTCAGGCCACAGTAAGCTGGCCCGGGGGCAAGTCACCATCTTTGGGCTTAGTCTCAGCACTGGAGGGCCCCCTGTCCCACACCCTTCCAAGGTCTCTGGCCAAAGCAAGTTGGCCCGGGGGCCAGTCACCTTCCCTGGGCTTAGTTTCAGACATGGAGGGCCCCCTTTTCCACCCCCTTCCAGTCTGGGCTTCTGAGGGGCCCCTTCCCCTCCTTTTTCAGGGTTTTAGGCCCCAGCATGCTTTCACTGGTTCAGTGTGTTGCCCTTGGGGACAGACACTGTCCTGGGATGTGATCTGGGCTCCTGTGAGCCCCCTTGCTATCCTCCTCCAGGATCTCTGGCCAGGTGAGCTTCCTAGTAGCCAGCCACTCTCCCTGGGCTTGCAGTCTAGGCTCCAGAGGGCCCCCTTGCCTTCTATCTCCAGGCACTGGACCAAGCGAGCTGCCCTGGGGCACAGCCACTCTCCCTGGGTTTGCAGTATGAGCTCCTGAGGGCCCACTTGCCCGGCACCTCCATGCTCTGGCCCAAGTGAGCTGCCCTAGTGGCCAGCAACTCTCCCAGGGCTAGCAGTTTGGGCTCTTGAGGGGCCCCTTCCCCTCCCATTTCAGG